>NC_091160.1:4962496-5140896 GCF_040958095.1 Procambarus clarkii
CATCAGCATTGGGTACCAAACCTTGAGATTCTTCATGGAAACTCTTGTACCAGAGTTCTCCCTTTCTCTGGGGGGTGTCTGGGGGTGACTGGGGGGGTGACTGGGGGCAGGGGGTATCTGGGGTATCTGGGTGTCTGGGGGATGACTGGAGGCGGGGAGGATCCGGGGGGGGGGGGTCTGGGGGATGTATGGGGGTGAAAGGTCAGGAGGGGTGCTTGGGGGGGGGGCTACTGGGGGCTGGGCTTCTAGGAGGGTCTGGGGTAGGGCCTGGGTAGGTAGGTCTGGAGTAGGAAGGGCATACTGGGACTGAAGATTAGGGAGGGCATAGAGGGGTTGGGAGATAGCGTAAGGTTGGGAGTCAGGTAGAGGTTGAGAGGTTGGGAGGGGGAAGGATAGAGGGGGTGGGGGGAAACCTCCCACCCCCCCCCCCCCCCCTCGCAAGGGTGGGGGGTCACATGGAAGGAGAGGGGATGAGGAGGGGATGAGGGCTGGGTGGGTTTTGAGGTTGAGGGGATGAGGGCTGGACGGGTTTTGGGGGTTGAGGTGATGAGGGGGTCCTTGGAATGTGGGATGAATTTGACTGCAGTGGGGTCAGAGGGGTCAAGGGAGGTGTTGGGGAGATAAGCAGGGGCGGCTGATTTGGGGAAGGAGTGACCTGAGAAGGTGTGAGCTGGTTAGCATGGGGTGGATTAGCATTGGTGTGTGTAGCTACTCTCAAATGGGAAGAGTTGTATTGTTGTTTGCTTGCTCTGTGGGCTATCTGCTCCTCCTTCGTCATGAATTTGTCAATATATACGTTGTAGTAATTTTCGCTACCTCTGAGTAAGTGTTTGTGATGCAATATGTAATCCACTGCCTCTTCGTTAGTGAACTGTACCAGGACAGGTCGTTTCCTGTTAGTTGTATGGCCCATTGCGTCGTTGGACTTGCACCTCATTCCCTGCCATCTGGGCTCTCATGTGTCTCAAGATCCCCTGTAGCTCCAAATCCTCAATCTCCATCCTTTCCTGCCTCGATGGTGCCCTGGCTTCAAGTAATCCATGGATTATGATTGTCCTCTTCTCAGTTCAGGGTCATGCTGGTGGCCCCCTCCCTGGCTGACCCCCACCCCTCCCACTACCAACTCCACCTACTACTACTTCCCCTGCCAAGCTGTGTGTGTGGGTGGTGGGTGGGTGGGTGGGGGGGGTGGTGTGTGTGTGGGGTGTACTCGCCTCATTGTACTCGCCTAATTGTACTCGCCTAATTGTGCTTGTGGGGGGTTGAGCTCTGGCTCTTTGGTCCTGCCTCTCAACCGTCAATCAACTGGTGTACAGATTCCCGAGCCTACTGGGCTCTATCATATCTACATTTGAAACTGTGTATGGAGTCAGCCTCCACCACATCACTTCCTAGTGCATTCCATTTACTAACTACTCTGACACTGAAAAAGTTCTTTCTAATGTGTCTGTGGCTCATTTGGGTACTCGGCTTCCACCTGTGTACCCTTGTTCGCGTCCCTCCAGTGTTGAATAGTTTCATCCTTGTTTACCCGGTCGATTCCCTGAGGATTTTGTAGGTTGTGATCATGTCCCCCCTTACTCTTCTGTCTTCCAGTGTCGTAAGGTGCATTTCCCGCAGCCTTTCCTCATAACTCATGCCTCTTAGTTCTGGACTAGTCTAGTAGCATACCTTTGGACTTTTTCCAGCTTCGTCTTGTGCTTGACAAGGTACAGGCTCCATGCTGGGGCCGCATACTCCAGGATTTGGTCTTACCAACCCGTTCTCGCAAATTTAATAAGTCAATATTGACTATTAGTTGCGTGCATAGGTGACATACTAAACATAATAGTTTCCCTTGAAAAGCTTCATAGAAAACACCGACCTTACCTAATCTACTTAGTATATTAAGATAAGCATCTATTGCTTCGTAATTACAATTATTACCTACCTATACCTGTAATAGGTTAAGTAACAATTGTAATTACGAAGCTATAAGGATGCTTATTTTAACATACTAAGTAGGTTAGGTAAGGTCGGTGTTTTCTATGAGCTTTTCAAGGGAAACTATTATGTTTAGTATGTCACCTATGCACGCAACTAATAAGTCAACATTGACTTATTAAATTTGCGAGAACGGGTTGGTCTTACATATGTTGTGTACAAGATTCTGTGACTCCTTACACAGGTTCCTGAACGCCGTTCTGATGTTAGCCAGCCTCGCATATGCCGCAGACGTTATTCTCTTTGTGGGCTTCAGGAGACAGGTTTGGTGTGATATCAACTCCTAGATCTTTCTGTCTATTTCATTAAGTACTTCATCTCCTATTCTGTATCCTGTGTCTGGCCTCCTGTTTCCACTGCCTAGTTTCATTACTTTGCATTTACTCGGGTTGAACTTCAACAGCCATTTGTTGGACCATTCACTCAGTCTATCTAGGTCATCTTCTAGCCTCCTACTATCATCCTCTGTTTCAATCCTCCTCATAATTTTTGCATCGTCGGCAAACATTGAGAGGAACGAATCTATACCCTCTGGGAGATCATTTACATATACCAGAAACAGTATAGGTCAAAGGACTGACCCCTGCGGGACTCCACTTGTAACGTCTCGCCAGTCTGAGACCTCACCCCTCACACAGACTCGTCTCCTGTTGCTTAGGTACTCCTCTATCCACCGGAGTACCTTCCCTTTCACTCCAGCCTGCGTCTCCAACTTTCTCACTAGCCTCTTGTGTGGCACTGTATCATCAAAGGCTTTCTGATAATCCAAAAATATGCAGTCTGCCCACCCTTCTCTTTCTTGCCTTATTTTTGTTGCCTGTTCGTAGAATTAAAGTAACCCTGTGAGGCAGGACCTGCCATCCCTGAAACCATGTTGAGGCTGTGTTACAAAGTTCCTTCGCTCCAGATGCTCCACTAATTTTTTTCGCACTATCTTCTCCATCAGTTTGCATGGTATGCAGGTTAGGGACACAGGCCTGTAGTTCAGTGCCTCCTGTCTATCCCCTTTCTTGTATATCGGGACTACGTTAGTTGCTTTCCAAATATCTGGCAGTTTCCCTGGTGCCAGTGATTTGTTATACACTATGGAGAGTGGTAGGCACAGTTCTCCTGCTCCTTCCTTTAGAACCCAAGGGGAGATTCCATCTGGGCCTATAGTCTTTGTCACATCCAACTCTAGTAAACACTTCCTCACTTCCCCGCTGGTAATCTCATACTCTTCCAGTGGTTCCTGGTTAGCTATTCCCACACTTACCTCTGAATTTCTCCTTGCTCTAAGGTGAAGACCTCCTGGAATTTCTTATTCAATTCCTCACACGCTTCCTTGTCATTTGTAGTGAATTCTTCCGCCCCTATCCTTAATTTCATAACCTGATCCTTTACCGTTTTTCTCCTGATGTGGCTATGCAACAATTTAGGCAGTCTTTGCCTTGCTTGCGATGTCATTTTCGTATTGTCTTTCTGCCTCTCTTCTTATCCTGACATATTCATTCCTGGCATTCTGGTATCTTTCTCTGCTCTCCAGTGTCCTGTTATTCCTATAGTTTCTCCATGCCCTTTTACTTTGCTGCTTAGCTAGCCCACATCTCTGATTAAACCATGGGTTTCTCATTTTCAATTCTGTTTTCCTTTTGGACTGGGACAAACTTCTTTGCTGCGTCCTTGCACTTCTGTGTGATGTAATCCGTCATATCTTGGGCCGTCTTTCCCCTGAGCTCTGTTTCCCATGCTATATATGTTAGGAATTTTCTTATCCCCTCAGTTTCCCTTTCGGTATGCTAACCTTTTGGTTTTGGTATCCCTCCTAGAGTTCAATAACACTTCTTCAATCAAGTACTCAAACACCAGTACACTGTGGTCGCTCATTCCTACTGGGTCCTCAAAACCAATTTTTCTTATGTCGGAGTCGTTCAGAGTGAAGACTAGGTAGTCTCTCACTGGTTCATCATTGCCTCTCATCCTTGTGGGTTCTCCGACATGCTGGGTTAAAAAGTTTGTCACCACCTCCAATAGTTTGGCTCTCCACGTATCCTCGCCTCCATGCGTTTCCTTGTTCTCCCAGTCAATCCTTCCGTGATTGAAGTCGCCCATGATGAGCAGGTGGGATCTATTTCTACAGGCAGCTGAGGCTGCCCTCTCAATTATAGTGTTAACTGCCATGTTTTTGTTTTCATACTCTTGACTGGGTCTTCTGTCATTTGGTGGAGGGCTGTATATTACTGCTACTACTATTCTTAGCAGGCACCATAACAATGGGAGGACCATGTAGTCTCTGAACTCCTCACAGCCCGGGATGGCCATCTCCTTAAAACTCCATTCCTTTCTCATGAGTAGGGCCACTCCGTCTCCTCCCCTACCTTCCCTCTTTCCTTATTACAGTGTACTCCTGGGGAAACACGGCATTCGTTATGATTCCAGAGTTTTGTTTCAGTGAGTCCGATCACATCTGGGTTAACTTCCTGTGCTCTTTCCCTTAGTTCACTTGTCTTGCTTGTGATCCCATCTATGTTCAAGTACATCACCCTGAAACTGACTCTCTTCTGCTTCTTCTCTGGGGGGGGGGGACCTTTGGGATCTGGGGTGAGTGGGAGCTGGGGGGGCCTGGCACGGGGAGACTGGTGGGGGAGAGGGGGGTTGTGGGGGAGGGTGGGGGAGAGGGGGGTGGTGGGGGAGGGGGGTGGTGGGGGAGGGTAAGAGGGGGGAGGGTAGGGGGGAGAGGGAGAAGGTTGGGGGGAAGAGTGAGAGGGGGAGGGTTGGGGAAGCATGGGGGGGAGGAGAGGCTGTGGGGGATAGGGGAGATGGGGGGAGAAAAGGGTGGGGGGTGTGGGGGAAAAAGGAGGGTTGAGGTGGGTGAGGAAGAGGGGAGAGGGGAAGACTTAGGTGGGGTGGGGGAGAAGGGAGGGCTTGGGGGTGGGAGACACGGGAAGGCATGTGGAAGAGAGGAGGGATGTGGGAGAAGGGAGGTCCTGGGGAGAGGGGTGAGTGGGAGGAGGGTGCCCTAGGTGGGTACTTAGTGGGGGGCTGACAGGGGATGGGGCAGGTTGGGTGTCTGTTGGGTAGAATGTGGGGGTGGTGCCCCAATCCCTGTGGCTGTTGCACTGTTTGAGGACGGTTCCCCATTTCCCTCTTGAGATTGTAGGGATTGGGGTTGTGGCTCCCCGATTCCTTTCGCTCTCCCTGCGCTCCTTCCTCGCGTCTGCTGCCTGCCTTCTCTCTTCCCTTGTCATATCCCTCTGCAGGAATACTCTTTTGAACTTCTCTACATCTGCTAGACAGCTCTTCCTTTCTAACAGTTCCTCTTTCGCGATTTCGCTCATGAATACCACCTTTATCATTCGGTCTCTGTCCTTGTTGTACTTTCCAAGCCTGAATACCTTTTCAACATTTTGTTCAGCTCCCTCCATCCTTACCTCTTTTAGGATCTCTTTAACCATGTTTTTGTCCTTGTCTCTCTGCTCCTTTGGTCTGGTCCCTGTTTGCTCTTTAATGCCTGCTACTACTACTGCTCTTTTTCTCTCTATCAGCCGGCTAGTACATCTAGCTGCTTCCTGAGAGGAGGCCACTTCCATGGCAACTTCCTTAACTGCAGACCTAGCTTCAGGGCTCTTTTTAAGCATTTCAGCAAGAGAGATCTGGGTTGTGGTGGTCCCATCTCCCTGGGGTACGGTTTGTGCCTGGTATTGTGGAAGAGTCTCCTTTAGGCATCTTATCTCCTCCTTTGCTGCCCTTAGATCATCTTGCAGGTTGGCTACTGTCTCCCCCATTACCCTCAGTCCTTCACTGAATTCATTCCGCATTTGCTGGAGTACTTCCTTCATCCAGTCTACCTGTTCCACCCCCATCCTCTGTTTGTTCCAGTTGCGAATGTCCTCCTGCGTTTGCCAACCAGAGTTTGTCTCCCTTCCCGTGTGTGTGTGGGGGGGGGGGGGTTGTCGATCAAGTGTGAGGCAAAGAACTGTGGTGGAAGAATATATATAGATATAAGTAGGATTTGGAGAGTATGAACAGTTTAATAGGAATAGGGCAAATATTTTTTACAGAAAAAGTTGGAGATTTTATTTGTAAGTTGGTTTTAATGCGGCAGTCATATTCCTATAACGTATAATATAAAGTATCACCGGTGTATCACCATCGATACCTACCCAAAGCAGGTTGTTAAAACTTATGACTTAAACTTATTTAACACTCCATAATGCCGCCACCACCTTCGTCTTTGATCAACCTAGTGACCAGCGACGAAGGATACCGGTCACAGGAGTTAACATGGAGTTCAGGATATCACGGGGAGGGGGGGGGGGTTGAGAACACGACTGACTTCAACTATTCCCTGGCAACTCTAACTTATAGGAACGAATGGATACAATAGATGGATAATTTAGTAATATATATATTTAACTGAGTTCAATATAAAAATCCTAATCTATCTTCCCTATCGAGTCAATAGAATATCAACACTTGCGATGTTACAATCTATGGGACCAGTACTCGCTCAATATACCAACCCATTCTCGCACTTTCATATAGTCAATATTGACTTATTTAATAAGTGCATATGTTACAAATTAATTTGTGAATATTTTAGTTTACCTTGAAAAGCGTCATAGAAAACACCGACCTTACCTAACCTTCTTAGTATGTTAAGATAAGCATCTTATTGCTTCGTAATTACAATTATTACTTAACCAATTATAGGTATAGGTTAAGTAATAATTGTAATTACGAAGCAATAGTATGCTTATCTTAACATACTAAGAAGGTTAGGTAAGGTCGGCGTTTTCTATAAAGCTTTTCAAGGTAAAATAAAATGTTCACTAAATTAGTGTCACATATGCACTTATTAAATAAGTCTATATTGACTAAAAGTGCGAGAACGGGATGAAAATACAGCAGTGACGAAGCTTCTTTGTAGACACCAGATCTTCTTCCTCCCACAGGGGAGAGGGTCTCCCTCCCCCGGCGGAGGACACCTATTATAATACTAATAGGTGTCCACCCATTCAAATGGTTGACCCTGTACTGTGAGTTGGATGTTGGGCTTAGCTATTTTTATGGGCATGGTTTATGTCTTTGAGGGGTTGAGTTTGATACCAATCTGTCTTGCCTCTTTACTGATGGTCTAAATATTAGGGTGCAAGGCGCGCCGCATCTCTTACTTTTATGATGACAAAGTCGTCCGCGTAGTTTAGCAGCCTGCAGTGATGGAGTTTCAACCTCGATATTCTTTCCATTAAACAGTTGGAGAAGGGGGCTGAGAATACTTCCTTGCGGTGGACTATTTTCATGTCTTTTGTATTCAGAGATTGTGCCATGAAGTTTTACTCTTCCTTCTCTGAGACAGTTTTTGGTCCAGGAGAGCAGGTTGCCTCTTACCTCTTTGTCGATAAGGCGGCAGAGAATAGCTGGTGTGCTAGCCAGTTCAAAGGCTTTCTAAAGGTCCAGGAATATCAGCATTCCTGGTCTGTCATTCAAGTGGGCTAACAGAGTTGTAATACATTCCACTGTGTCAACCCCTCTTCTATAGGCATACATATCATGTTGCAGTTTAGACATTTTCCACTAAAGTCTGTCGAGTCACTCTGTCAGCCGTCTTGGCTGCACAGCTTTGGAGAGAAATGAGCCTGGGATTAGCTGGATCTTTGGGTTTTGGGATCGGCACTATATCTGCTCTATTAAAAGCTGTAGGTCTAGTTTGAGAAGTCCAGGCTACATAACCTTATGTATGCAGCATCTCCCTCTAGGCCGAGGTTTCTTATCATTTTATAGGTTATTTTGTCTCCAGGGAAAGTATCTTTGGAGTTTTTCTTAGCGCAATGAGCTCATCCAGTGTGAAAAGGGCATTAGTGTCAGACTTCTGCACATGCTGCAAGGTTTCTGTGCCACCTTTCTTCTAATCCTGTCTGTACTGCTAATACATCTGGTGGAAGCTGATTGGTGGCTGCTCTTTCTGCAAACTTGGTTGCCAGTACTTCGGCTTCCTGTTGAGGATCCTTTGGGTGTGGAGCTTTAGGTGTTTTATTTCCTTTGGCCCGGTGGATTTGCTGCCACATATGAGGTGTTCATTCAGATGTTAACACCATTCCAGCCACTTCTTTTATTAGCCTGGTCTCTTGATGCACATGTTCCTTGACCTCACAAAGTAAGGTCCTGTTGCGGTCACTTGGCTGCGTTTTGTATAGGTTTCTTGTTCTGTTGAATCTATGGTTGAGTTCTTTGACACGTTCGCAATAGTACCAATGATCATTATGATGTCCGGTGGACTGTTTTTTCAGTGGGATTGAGTGGTTGGCTGCACTTTGAATCGCTTTGACAAATCTTGTTCGGCCTGATTGTCTTCGGGAACATCATAGTTTCTATGCCACTCTGAAATGAGGTTTTGAAATCGGTCCCAGTTTAGCTAAAGCAAAGTTCCAGGTTTCAGATGGAGGCGGAGGTGGGGTGGGGTGGGTAGGTCTAACTAAAGATAAATTTGGACCCCATAGTGGTCGCTTGTGAGTGTGGGCTCAACTGACCACTTTGCTGCATCTCTTAGGGAGGCTGAAACGAAGATAAGGTCTAATCTACCACCTTGGATGTGGGTGGGTTCATCCTTGTTTAGAAATCGAATTTCTGGAAGCTGGTCTAGTAGATGTTCAATGAGAGTGCCGGCCTCATTTGTTGTTTGAGCCCAGTGCCAATCGATGATGGGCATTAAAATCACCACAAATGAATGTGTTTGACATAGTCACGTGTCCAAATAACAGATCCATTTCAGCATGTGGGGGACCTGTACACATTAAACACTTAAATTTACACGTGTCTTAGCTCAATGGTTACTCCCATTACCTGTCCCTGCTCCAAAATCGGGTGGGCTGGTTATGGACTTGGAGATCAGGTCACATTTTACATAGCCCATTGATCCATGGAAGGAAAAAGCCTCGATAGCCTGAGAATTTAGGTTCTAATCCGACTTGATGCAGGCTCTCCTGCAGTATCAGGATGTCTATGCCTTTGGTTGCTGCTATGCATTGCAAGTGTTTCAATTTTGTGAGCGGCCCTTGTGCATTCCATTGCAGGATCTTTAGACCTCTTAGGTTCTTGGAATTTGCTGATATTACCGTGGTATGCATGGAGTCTGATGAACACGCCATGGAAATTGCATTTGTTGATCTTGGTGGACCTGAAATTGACTTCAGTTCGTCTAAAAACGACCTTGACTCCATCTGTTTTCTAGGGGAGTCTCTCCTGCCCTGCGTTCTTGAAGGTGAGGATATTGTGTTTTGCGGATTTCTTGAGCTTGTGCTCAATTGTCTTCAGTCTCTGTAGTTTGCTTGATACCGTGTATCGACAGCAGACTTTAGACCAATTCCGTCACCAAAGTTTTGAGAATTGGCCAGAGAGCGTCCGGTTGTATGGGAGCACTATTTAATGATGTGCAGGTTTGGGTCTGGTTACTTTTTGACCCTTCTCAGTGGACACTTTGACACTGGAATTGTTACTCACCTTTATTGCCCCCAGTGTGCTTACTGGATGCAATGGGTGGGCGACCGCTTTGAACAACTTTATTGTGGTGCCCCCCGCTATCCCTTTTTCCTGGACGGAGGCCTTCACACCCTTCACCATGGCCGGTGGTGAAGGGCCGTGTGCTCCCTCTACCTGAATTGGTTTTGGTGGACTCCACGGGGTTTTAGTGGGCAGGGGAGCTGGTATAAGTTTTGGTGGGAACTTCGGCTCCACTGTTGACGTGGTAGGGTTCTTTTGAAGCCTTTTGAGCCTTTCAGGGCATTTAAAGTTCCAGGTGTAATGTGCTTTGGAGCAATTTGGGCACTTTACTTGGACGGGGCGGTTTGTCTTATTTATCAAGGCATGTTTTTGTGTTGTGGGGCTGGCTGCTGACTCCACACCGTACTGGGGGTTGGCAGCCATCTTTGTGATATCCAAATCTGACATCTGAAGCATCTTAGGGGCTCTGGGGTTCAAGGCCTGTGTTGGAACACGACCCAGATTACAAGGTAAAGTTTCTCTGGGATCCGTCCTCTTACTGTGAGGACTTGTCGGGTTTCCTGCCTCGTGGTTTTTACCAGACATCTCTGCTGACACCACATAGTTCAGCTTTTCGAGATGATCTAGGGTCATGTGCAAGGAATTGTAGAGGACAATGATTTTTCTTAATTTATCCTCTGGCTTGATTTCCTCACTTGATTTTTTTTCTGTAATTTTCAGAATCGTTACAGATGACTCGTCTTTGGGCCTCAGAATATATTATCCTTCTAGGTTTGGCTTTGCTCTGATCTGGAGCTGGGGGTACTCGTTCAAGGTCCACTACAGTGGCGTAGGAAGACGTACCTGTAGTATGGTGGACCTTGAAGACTGGCAGTGCAGATTCTGATAAGCTGGAGTGCTTGTCGGTAGATGGGTCATGGAGTGGTTCTTCCTGTTTGCTTTAGTCGCAGGACGCCAATCGCTATCACTTTCGGAACTTGTACTGAAGAGATTTTCTTTTATTACTGGGAGCAAAAACGTTGGTTCTGTCACAATTCATTTGGTAGTTCATTCAGACGATCAAATGCTGTCAGAGTACTCGCCTAGTTGTTTGTCGCGTGATGTCTGTCGAGTGAAGGTGATGCTCAAAGCGTCTGCACTGTTGTCACTGTCCGTCCGACGGGGTGTGTCCAACTCTTCCCCCCTCTCGTAACGAGCTTTTATACCTGTCTGTCCTCAATTTTCCGTTGAATGGACGGATTTGAATCTGATAAGGGACAACTTTCCAACTTTTTTTGAACTACCGGAGGTGAGGTCTCTCGCCTCCCTGTGAATGTCTCGCAAGTCTGGTACTATCCCAAGTCGCCAACAATTGTTACATCTTGGGTTTTGTCTTTTAAAAGTGTAATTTAATTGTGATTAAATAAAGTTGTGGTTTCTGTTCTAGGTTCAGGATTGTACCATCGGTCCAGGTGTCCTCTAATAGTGTGTGTTTGTGTTGCTATATCCATTGTTCACCAACACCTGAATTATTTCAAACTCCGTACTCGGGTTGCTCCATTCAGAGCAGTGGGTAAGGGCTCGACGAATATATGCGTTGAGGACAATGGCTTTGTATCTTTGGGGGGAGGGGGGGGCAATCAATCCAACCGTTTAGGCATACTCCTATGTTGGTAGGCTTAGTATATACGCTGGTGCTTAGAGAAGCTCCTGTTAGTACATTCAGGAATGGCAGACTGTTGTTTTCACTATTATATGGGTTAAACGTGTGTATCATGTACATGTGTATATCTACAACATACACAAAGAATACATGAAGGCTGTTTCTTCAAACACATAATCATACATAATGCTTGACATTAAGGCATAGCCTAACATCTTTATTCATCTTAAATGCTAATCTACTTCATTACTTCAATATAACGTTACGGGGTCAGTTATTCCTTCAACTGGAAATAATTGGTTTTTAACAATGTCGGTCACGTCCTTGAGGATCTTTAAGAGATGAAATTCTGGAAGAGGATGTGGATGTAGAGAGATTTGAAAGTTCGGTGGCCTGTCCACCATGGGTTGACGTACGTGTGTGTCGTTTGGATATGTGTTATGTTGGGTTGTCGGTACATTAGCTGGGTGGCTAGTGTGTTTGTCCTAGCTGGTGTCTGGAAGCCCTAGAGCCGATGGAGTTGGCTGCAGGAGATTAATCTTGGCAACATCAGGGTAGTTACACTTCTGGTAGCACAAAGGTTTTTTGTTTATATTTTTTTTAATTTTTATTTATATATTAATTCATTAGGTATAGATCGGGTCCGGGATGGGCCACTCATCTGGGTCGTCTGGCAGATCACTTAGTATTTGAGGTCTATAGGAAGGCCTGATTATGGATGTCTGATTACTTTTTGTTGGAGAGTAATTCTTCTGGTTGTGTGTGGTGGTTCATGGATCTCGTAGTCACTGGTGGTGGTTACTGCTTCATAGGGATCTTCGGGGTCTGGGACATGTACTTAATGCGGTACAGCTGCCTTCTGGCCAGGTAGCAGAGACTAGTGTTCATTAGCATCATGTTGAGTCTCATGGATTTGGTTTCTCACCCTGTCCATCAGCGACAGGCCCTCCGCAAAGCGAAGTGCTTTATTTTGTACCCGTTGGGTCTTCATGTGGGTTTGAGTGGTAAGGTTCAGGGGGACGTAACAGTACTCCAGGCTAGGCCTTATGATCATTCTGTACAGGTGGAGCTTGATGTGGGGTGGGGCTTGCCTGAAGCAGAATAGCCTCGACAGGGAACCCCCTAGCCATCGCTGTCTTCTGGGAGACGTACTGGGTGGAGTTAAGTAACCTGTTGAAGTTGTATCCAAGCACTGGGATTTGAGATGGTTATGGGTTCACCCCTGATCTTTATCTCTTCCCCCCCCCCCCCTCTCATTTTAGATTGTGTAGGCCATACAGCCGACAGTGCTTATTTGGATCTTGTCTGGGTTAGTGGTGATCCTCCATTTTCTTTCCCAGTTAGCAGTCCTGGCTAGTTGTACGTTCGCTTTACGGGTTAGTTGCATGTTTGGCTGCTTGGGTTAGATGTTATTACGTGTTACATGGTCTGCAAATTGGATGATAATGGTGTCCCTATACTGTGGTTGGGGCAGGTCATTTACAAAAAATGTTGAAGAGAACTGGGCTTGGGCACGACCCTTGGGACTCCCGCTGTTGGGGTGAAGCTTCCGCCTAGAAGTTGGGAGTAACTTGTCTGTTCTTTAGGAAATTTCTAATTGGCCTGAGGGTCCAGTTTTGGGCTGGTAAGTCTAATTTGTACACCAGACCATCGTGCCATAGGCTGTCGAAGGCCTTGTGCACTTCTCTCGTTGCAATCAGGGATACCTGTGTTTGCTGGCGAATTGAGCTTACTGCATCGTAGATGTTTATTGCGTGCTGGGTTGACCTTTGTGCTCGAAAGTGAAACTGTTTTTCTGTGAAGAGGTTGTTATACTACCTATAGTAGTCGAGACGGTTTGACAAGATTTTTTCAAAGCACTTGCCTATTGTGTCTAAGAGGGAGATTGGACAGTAGTTGTCAGGTTGGCGAGGGTCTTTTATGGGTTTGGAAATGAATATAATCTTGGCCGACTTGATAGGTACGGGAATGTGACCAGATGTCAGCATGGCGTTGAATAAGTTGAGTAGGGTTTGCAGAAGATTGCCTGGTAAGAGTTTGATTTGCTGTGCTTTGATCCCCGATGGTCCTGGGGCCATATCTCGGATGCTTTTAATGACTCCTCTCATCCCTACCATTGCTATTGTTAGAGGTCTTGTTAGAGGGTTGTCGGGTCTATCAAAGGGGTGCCGAATAGGGAGGCGGTGTTTACTGTTGTCCATTGGTTGACACGGTTGAAGTGAATGTTGCTGAAGATTTTGCTGTAAGAGGCCGTGAGTGTCTTTTTCCATACTGCCCCCATGAGGTCAGCCTCTTCTTGTGGGTCTTCTAATTTTTTCTGTTCCTCGTCATCGTCAAGGAATGTGTACGAGGTGGGAGAAGGCTGGTGTTAACCGATCCCAAGAACTGTCAGATCTTACGCCACAGGGCTTCAGACTCCCTTTTGTACTGGTTGGCCTGTCTCTCAAGGGTTCTCAAATGTGGCTCTTGTGAGTCAGCGTTGTGAATAGTTTCCCTTCAGTGTGTTTGTAGGGCCAACGCTGGTGGCTGGCCAGTTTGGTAGTGGCTCTGGCAGGCTCGTTGGTACTCATTCATTTTACCTCTCATTTCTCGGGTCGGTTTATATTGTTGGTAAGTGCTTGTGGTGGATCTTTCATAGGTGGCCTCGGTTGCGAGCTGGATGCGGTTGTGGATGGTGTTTATTGCTTGGTCTATTATTTTGGTTGGGAGGTTTTCGAACTCGGTAATGGGGTCGTCATCGAGGAAAGTGTCAGTTCCGGGTTCGCATGTAACGAGAGCAGTACATAGGACAACATGAACATCATAACAGCGTGAACAAGCCACGTGGAGGATGAACAAACCACGGGCGTCAGTCAGGCGGCAGCAGACAATGTAAAAGTTACACCTCTGTACAAGTTAGCCAGAGTCAGGTCAACGGTCATCGAATCACGAAGAGGTCAGAGTTGATGCCGTCATGATAATCTTCAGGGATTAACCACTAAACATCAAATATAAAACCCTCATGTTCAGGTGAGGAGCAGGAATTCATGGGACAGAGTAGAGTGGGCGCAGCCCAGTAGGGAGGTGTGTGTGTGTGGACTCGGGGAAGGAACATCATCTCCAGGAAAACTGTGGAACATCATACGAGTAAGTACGGCTCTCTTGTACTAAAGCACCTCATTCAGTACTCATAGCCTCTAGTAGGGAATTTAGTTAGGGAGTGTCTTAATGACTTTATTTGAAATAATTAAATAAGTGTTAAGTGTGTGTTAATGGTTCCTTGCCTTAGTGATATTGGGCCTACCGTCCCCTTTGCCCCAGTGGCCTAGTGTTCTTAATTATCCAGTACTCCTCCCCCCGTTCGTCTTCCGTGTTGAGGTGTTAGTATTCGGTGTGTCCCGCCTTATTCTGGTGTACACTATAGTTCCCAAGTGGTCAGGATTATTAGTGTCAGGCCAGGATCCTTGTACCGTTCAATTGTCCCCTACACCTGTCCTGTTAGGCTATTCCATCTGCAAGACCTACGACTCTCACTCCGGTCCCCTGTCCGGTAACTCAGGGTGGTGGCAGCGTCACTCGGTAACAAATACGATAGGCTGTGACTACGATTATCTCTATCTTTCGGTCTCACGCTCCCTCGCCTTCACTCGCTCTCGTTCTCCCTCCCTTGCTCTCTCTCTCGTTCTCTCTCTCTTTCTCTTTCTCTCTCTTTTTCTCTCTTTCTCTCTCTCTTTTTCTCTCTTTCTCTCTCTTTTTCTCTCTCTTTCTCTCTCTTTCTCTCTCTCTTTCTCTCTCTCTTTCTCTCTCTCTCTCTTTCTCTCTCTCTCTCTTTCTCTCTCTCTTTCTCTCTCTCTCTCGTTTCTCTCTCTCGTTTCTCTCTCTCTTTCTCTCTCTCTCTCTTTCTCTCTCTCTCTCTTTCTCTCTCTCTCTCTTTCTCTCTCTCTCTCTTTCTCTCTCTCTCTCGTTTCTCTCTCTCTCGTTTCTCTCTCTCTTTCTCTCTCTCTCTCTTTCTCTCTCTCTCTCTTTCTCTCTCTCTCTCTTTCTCTCTCTCTCTCTTTCTCTCTCTCTCTCTCTCTCTTTCTCTCTCTCTCTCTTTCTCTCTCTCTCTCGTTTCTCTCTCTCTGTTTCTCTCTCTCTCGTTTCTCTCTCTCTCGTTTCTCTCTCTCTCGTTTCTCTCTCTCTCGTTTCTCTCTCTCTCGTTTCTCTCTCTCTCGTTTCTCTCTCTCTCGTTTCTCTCTCTCTCGTTTCTCTCTCTCTCGTTTCTCTCTCTCTCGTTTCTCTCTCTCTCGTTTCTCTCTCTCTCGTTTCTCTCTCTCTCGTTTCTCTCTCTCTCGTTTCTCTCTCTCTCGTTTCTCTCTCTCTCGTTTCTCTCTCTCTCGTTTCTCTCTCTCTCGTTTCTCTCTCTCTCGTTTCTCTCTCTCTCGTTTCTCTCTCTCTCGTTTCTCTCTCTCTCGTTTCTCTCTCTCTCGTTTCTCTCTCTCTCGTTTCTCTCTCTCTCTCTCTCTCTCGTTTCTCTCTCTCTCTCTCTCTCTCGTTTCTCTCTCTCTCTCTCTCTCGTTTCTCTCTCTCTCTCTCTCTCGTTTCTCTCTCTCTCTCTCTCGTTTCTCTCTCTCTCTCTCTCTCTCGTTTCTCTCTCTCTCTCTCTCTCTCGTTTCTCTCTCTCTCTCTCTCTCTCGTTTCTCTCTCTCTCTCTCTCTCGTTTCTCTCTCTCTCTCTCTCTCTCGTTTCTCTCTCTCTCTCTCTCTCGTTTCTCTCTCTCTCTCTCTCTCGTTTCTCTCTCTCTCTCTCTCTCTCGTTTCTCTCTCTCTCTCTCTCTCTCGTTTCTCTCTCTCTCTCTCTCTCTCTCGTTTCTCTCTCTCTCTCTCTCTCTCTTTTCTCTCTCTCTCTCTCTCTCTCGTTTCTCTCTCTCTCTCTCTCTCTCGTTTCTCTCTCTCTCTCTCTCTCTCGTTTTTCTCTCTCTCTCTCTCTCTCTCGTTTCTCTCTCTCTCTCTCTCTCTCTCTCGTTTCTCTCTCTCTCTCTCTCTCTCTCGTTTCTCTCTCTCTCTCTCTCTCTCTCTCGTTTCTCTCTCTCTCTCTCTCTCTCTCGTTTCTCTCTCTCTCTCTCTCGTTTCTCTCTCTCTCTCTCTCTCTCTCTCTCTCTCTCTCTCTCTCTCTCTCTCTCTCTCGTTTCTCTCTCTCTCTCGTTTCTCTCTCGTTTCTCTCTCGTTTCTCTCTCTCTCTCGTTTCTCTCTCGGGCCGTCATACGAAGACGTAAACCAGGAGTGTTAACATCTTACATGGTCGATAGCATCTGTTATTACCATAGAAAGAGCGGAGATTGCACGGTTAGCTCAGTGGTAGTAGCGGGGTGCGCGGTCGAGATAATACAAGGCGGGTTATTACACGCATGGTTTCCAATCTGGGCCTGGGAGGTGCCACAAACCGGAAGGGGGGTAGCTTGGAGGGTGGTGAACACAGGGATGTGGTCTGATCCCACGTTTTTGCCTGGGGTCACTATGCAGTGTAACAGGTCAGTCTGTTGGTCAGCTCTGTTGGTCAGCTCTGTTGGTTGCCCGCAAAGAACGTCTTAAAGCGGGGGGGGGGGGGGGTCCTTGGAAGGAGAGGTCCCTGTTTTACATTAAATTGAAGAGTTGCCTGCCCTTGAGGTTTGGTCTGGCAGGAGCGTTGAATAAGGCCAGGTGATAAGCATTCAGGTAAGGGTACCTGCCCTTACCCTGTCCTCACCCTGTCCTCAGGGGATGAGTTTCGGCTAAGAGTGTTGGCCCTGAGCATCTTGGAACCCCAGTACGTGGGACGCTCTATGCATCTATGGTATCTTATGGCAAGGCTGTGTGCCAAGACTACAGCCATCATCCTGACTGGGTCTACTGTAGTAATACTGGACCTGCGAGTCTGCCAGTTTGTCGGTGGAGGGACCAGGGTGATTCTGGAAGTTTGGTCTGTCTTGGGTGTTGGCTGTGGCCCGGGGGCGGAGAGAGGTTGTTAGGTTGTGCATGGGCCTTCTCGGCGGGTGTTGTGTTAGTAGACAGATAGGCGAGCGATTCCTCGGACACGTGGGCAGGGGACAGGCCATTGCCCTTCCTGAGTGAGTTCCAGAAACCCAGCAGCTTCACCGGGTTGTTTGGAAATGCGATATGGGCAAATGCTAGGAGTTCAGCACCTAAGCTGGCCTTAGGGTCGGTGTTTGTTGCGAGGGGGGTTAGTTGTTGAGGTCTATTGTGGGGTCTACACGTTACCAACTAAGGAACACACAATCTCTAGATACTCTGCTGTCTGAGAGTAATACTTATGAACATATTTGTAAATACACTAATACATTTAACACTAATAAGGTGTAATTAAAAGAAATGTACATACAAGAAAACTGAATTATACACCATTGCCACACATACACCATTGCCAAACATATACCTTGGCCACACATATACTATTGCCACCATACACCATGGCCACACGTATGGCATGGCCACACATACCATGGCCACACACATATACCTTGGCAACACATATACCACAGCCACACATACACCATGGCCACCATATACCATGGGTCACAAAATACCATAGCCACACATACTCCATAGCCTCACAAACACCATGGCAATCATACACCATGGCAACACATACACCATGGCCACACCTGTACCATGGCCACACATATATAACAGCCACACATATACCATAGCCACATAATATACCATGGCCACACATATACTATTGCCACACACAGACTATGGCCACACATATACCATGGCTACACTTATACTTTGGTCAAACATATACCATGGCCACCATATACCATAGCCACACATACCCCATGACAACACATATACCGTGGCAACACATAAACCATGGCCACACATGTACCATGGCCACCATATACCATAGCCACACATACCCCATTACAGCACTTATACCATAGCTACACATATTCCATAGCCACACACATACCATAACCACACATATAACATGACCACACATATAACATGGCCACACACATATACCATGCCCACACATATACAATTGCTTCACATATACCATGGCCACCATACACCATGGCTATACATATATCATTGCCACACACCTACTATGGCCACACATATACCATGGCCACACATATACCATGGCCACACATATACCATGACCACCATATACCATGACCACACATACATCATGTCAACACATACACCATGGTCACACATACACCAGGGCCTCACATACACCATGGCAACACATACACCATGGCGACACATACACTATGGCAACTCATACACCATGGCCACACATGTACCTTGGCTACACATATACCATGGCCACCATATTACCATGGCCACACGTATGACATGGCCACATATATACCATTGCCACACATATATCATGGCCACCATATACTATTCCCACACATATACCATGGCCACACATACACCATGGCCACACATATATCATGGCCACCATATACCTTGGCCACACATATACCATGGTCACACATATACCCTGGCCACACACATACCATGGCCACAATATACCATGGCCACACATATACCATCGCCAAAATATACCATGGCCACATTTTACCATGGCCACATTTTACCATGGCCACATTTTACCTTGGCCACACATATACCATGGCCACACATATACCATGGCCACACATATACCATGACCACACATATACCAAGACCACACATATACCATGGCTACAATATACCATGGCCACACATATACCATGGCCACACATATACCATGACCACATATATACCATGGCCACACATATACCATGGCCACCATATTCCATGCCCACACACAAAAATTGGCCACATATACCATGGCCACACATATATATTGGTCACACATATACCATGGCCACACATATACCATGGTCACAAATATATAATGGCCACACACATATACCAGGGTGCACATATACCATGGCAACATATATATTATGGCCACACATATATGATATGGTCACATATACCATGGCCACACAAATACCATTGCTACATATATACAATGGCCATACATATACCATGGCCACACATTTACTATGGCTACACATATACCATGGTCACACATATACCATGGCTACACATATACCTTGTCCACACATATACCTTGGCCACTATATACCATGACCACACATATACCATGACGACACATATACTATGGCAACACATACACCATGGCTACACATATACCATGGGGACACAAATATATCATGGTCGCATATATACTATGGCCACACATATACCATAGTCACAACACATATACCATGGCCACACATATTCCATGGCCACACATATACCATGGGCACATATATACAATGGCCACACATATACCATGGCCACATATATACCATGGCCACCATATACCATGGCCACACATATACGATGTCCACACATATACCATGGCCACCATATACCATTACCAAACATATACCATGGTCACACATATAACATTGCAACATATATACAATGGCCACACATTCCATTGCCACACATATACCATCGCCACACATATACCATGGCCACACATATACCATTGCCACACATATAACATTGCCAAACATATACCATGGCCACACATATACCATTGACACACATATACTATTGGCACACATATACCATGGCCACACATACACCACGGCCACATGTACACCATTGCCATACATATACCATAGCCACACATATACCATTGCTACACATACACTATAGTCACACATATACAATGGCCACACATACTCCAGGGTCACATATACACCATGCAAACGCATATACCATGGTAACACATACATAATAGCCACAATATACCATGGTCACACATATACCTTGGCCACACATATACCTTGGCCGCTATATACCATGAACACACACATATACCATGACGACACATATACTATGCCAACACATACACCATGGCCACACATATACCATGGCCACACATACACTATGGCAACACGTACACAATTGCCACACATATACCATTGCCACACATACACAATGGCCACACGTATACCTTGGACACACATATACCATGCCACACATATGCTTTGGCCACACATATACCATGGCAACACATACACCATTGTCACACATACACCATTGCCACACATATACCTTGGCCACACATATAGAATTGCCACCCTATACCATGGCCACACGTATGGCATAGCAACACATATACCATGGCCACACATATACCTTGGCAACACATATACCATAGCTACACATATACCATGGCCACCATATACCATGGCCACCAAATACCATAGCCACATATACCCCATAGCCACACATACACAATGGCAACACATACACCATGGCCACACATGTACCATGGCCACACTTATACCATGGCCACACATATATAACAGCCACACTTATACCATAGCCACACATATACCATGACCACACATATACGATGGCCACACATGTACTATGGCCACACACATATTCCATGGCCACATATATACTATGGTCACACATATACCATGGCCACCATATACCATAGCCACACATACCCTATGGCAACACATACACCATGGCAACACATACACATGACCACACATGTACCATTGCCACACATATACCATGGCCACATATACCATATCCACATATACCATGGCCACACATATACCATGGCCACACATATAACATGGCCAAACATATAACATGGCCACACATATAACATAACCACATATATACCATGCCCACACATATACCATGGCCATCATTCGCCATGGCCACACACTTACTATGGCCACACATATACCATGGCCACACATATACCATGACCACAATATACCATGACCACACATATACCATGACCACAATATACCATGACCACACATACACCATGTCAACACATACACCATGGCCACACATACACCATGGCAACACATACACCATGGCAACACATACACCATGGCCACACATACACCATGGCAACACATACACCATGGCAACACATACAACATGGCCACACATACACTATGGCAACTCATACACCATGGCCATACATGTACCTTGGCCACACATATACCATTGCCACCATATTACCATGGCCACAAATATGCCATGGCCACATATATACCATTGCCACACATATATCATGGCCAACATATACCATGCCCACACATATACCATGGCCACAAATACACCATGGCCACACATATATCATGGCCACCATATACCATGCCCACACATATACCATTGCCACACATATACCACGGTCAAACATATACCATGGCCTCACATATACCATGGTCACACATATACCCTGGCCACACACATACCCTGGCCACACACACATACCATGGCCACAATATACCATGGCCACACATATACCATGGCCACAATATTCCATGGCCACACATATACCTTGGCCACAATATTCCTTGGCCACACATATACCATGGCCACACATATACCATGACCACATATATACCATGGCCACACATATACCAAGGCCACACATATACCATGGCCACAATATACCATAGCCACACACATACTATTGCCACACCTATACCATGACCACATATATACCATGGCTACACATATACCATGGCCACCATATACCATGCTTACACACAAAACATGGCCACATAAACCATGGCCACACACATACACTGGTCACACACATACCATGCCCACACATACACTATGGTCACAAATATACAATGGCCACACACATATACAATGGTGCACATATACCAAGGCCACACATATATTATGGCCACACATATACCAAGGCCACACATATATTATGGCCACACATATACCATGATAACACGTATAGAATGGCCACACATATACCATGGCCACACATTTACTATGGCCACACATAACATGGCAGCAGATATACCATGGCCACACATATACCAAGGCCACACATTTACTATTACCACACATATACCATGGTCGCACATATACCATGGTCAGATATACCATGGTCACACATATACCATGGCCACACATATACCATGGCCACACATATACCATAGCCACACATATACCATGGCCACACATATACCATGATAACACGTATAGAATGGCCACACATATACCATGGCCACACATTTACTATGGCCACACATAACATGGCAGCAGATATACCATGGCCACACATATACCATGGCCACACATATACCATAGCCACACATATACCATGGCCACACATATACCATGATAACACGTATAGAATGGCCACACACATACCATGGACACACATTTACTATGGCCACACATATACCATGGTCACAGATATACCATGGTCACACATATACCATGGCCACACATTTACCATGGCCACACATTTACTATGGCCACACATACCATGGCCACACATATACCATGGCCACACATATACCATGGCCACCATATACCATGGCCACACACATACCATGGCCACACATATACCAAGGCCTTCATGTACCATGGCCACACATATACCATGGCCACACATATACCATGGCCACACATATACCATGGCCACACATATACCATGGTCACATATATTATGGCTACACATATACCATGGCCACAAATATACCATGGCCATACATATACCATGGCCACATATATCATAGCCACACATATACCATGGCCACAAATATACTATGGCCACACATATATCATGGCTACTATATACCATGGCCACACATATACCATGGCCACATATATCATTGCCACACATATACCATGGCCACAAATATACCATGGCCACACATATACCATGGCCACACATATACCATGGTCACAAATATACCATGGTCACACATATACCATGGCTACCATATACCATAGCCACCATATACCATGGCCACCATATACCATGGTCACACATTTACCATGGCCACACATATACTTTGGCCACACATATTCCATGGTCACAAATATACCATGGCCACACATATACCATGGCCACACATATACCATGGTTACATATACCATGGCCACCATATACCACGGCCAACATATACCATGGCCACATATATACCATGGCCACATATATACCATGGCCACACATATACCATGGCCACACATATACCATGGCCACACTTAAACCATGGTTACACATATACCATGGCCACCATATACCATGGCCACATATACCATGGCCACCATATACCATGGCCACACATATTCCATGGCCACACATATACCATGGCCACCATAAAATGGCCAACATATACCATGGCCACCATATACCATGGCTACACATATACCATGGTCACACATATACCATGGCCACGCATATACAATGGCCACACATATACCATGGCCACACATATACCATGGCCACCATATACCATGGCCACCATATACCATGGCCACCATATACCATGGCCACCATATACCATGTCAACACATATATCATGGCCACCATATACCATGGCCACACATATATATCATGGCCACACATATATCATGGCCACACATATACCATGGCCACACATATACCATGGCCACACATATACCATGGCCACCATATACCATGGCCACACATATACCATGGCCACACATATACCAAGGCCACCATGTACCATGGCCACACATATACCATGGCCCCTTATACCATGGCCACATATATACCATTGCCACAAATATACCATGGCCACACATATACCATGGTCACATATATTATGGCTACACATATCATGGCCACAAATATACCATGGCATATATACCATGGCCACATATATCATAGCCACACATATACCATGGCCACAAATATACCATAACCACACATATATCATGGCTACTATATACCATGGCCACACATATACCATGGTCACATATATCATTGGCACACATATACCATGGCCACAAATATACCATGGCCACACAATACCATGGTCACAAATATACCATGGCCACACATATACCATGGCTACCATATACCTTAGCCACCATATACCATGGCCACCATATACCATGGTCACACATATACCATGGCCACACATATACTTTGGCCACACATATACCATGGCCACACATATACCATGGCCACAAATATACCATGGCCACACATATACCATGGCCACACATAGACCATGGCCACATATACCATGGCAACCATATACCACGGTCACCATATACCATGGCCACACACATACCATGGCCACACATACCATGGCCACACATATACCATGGCCACACATATACCATGGCCACACATATACCATGGCCACACTTAAACCATGGCCACACATATACCATTGCCACCATATACCATGGCCACATATACCATCGCCACCATATACCATGGTCACACATATTCAATGGCCACACATATACCATGGCCACCATATATACCAAGGCCACCATATACCATGGCAACACATATATCATGGCCACCATATACCATGGCCACACATATACCATGGTTACACATATACCATGGCCACACATATACCATGGCCACACTTAAACCATGGCCACACATATACCATGACCACACATATACCATGGCCACACATATACCATGGCCACACATATACCATGGCCACCATATACCATGGCCACCATATTCCATGGCCACCATATACCATGGCAACACATATATCATGGCCACCATATACCATGGCCACACATATACCATGGCCACACATATACCATGGCAACACATATACCATGGCCACACATATACCATGGCAACACATATACCATGGCCACACATATACCATGGCCACTATATACCATGGCCACCATATACCATGGCCACCATATACCATGGCCACAATATACCTGGTTACTGAACGAGGTGTCACTTATCAAGACCTGAAGTGTGAGGCGGCAAGAGTATATTTACAAGTCGTCAAGTTACATGAGATAAGCAAGTGACAGTGACACTCATCCGCACTCATTATTCATCAATGTTACTTACGATAATAATGGTGCGCTTGATGACAGGTGTCCTTCTGGCTTGTTGACAGGTGTCCTTCTGGCTTGTTGCCAGGCGTCCCTCTGGCTTGTTGCCAGGCGTCCATCTGGCTTGTTGCCAGGCGTCCCTTTGGCTTGTTGCCAGGCGTCCTTCTGGCTTGTTGCCAGGCGTCCCTTTGGCTTATTGCCAGGTGTACTTCTGGCTTGTTGCCAGGCGTCCCTTTGGCTTGTTGCCAGGCGTCCCTCTGGCTTGTTGCCAGGCGTCCTGCTGGCTTGTTGCCAGGCGTCCTTCTGGCTTGTGCCAGGCGTCCTTCTGGCTTGTTGCCAGGCGTCCTGCTGGCTTGTTAAAAGGTGTCCCTTTGGCTTGTGACCAGGTGTCCTTCTGGCTTGTTGCCAGGCGTCCCTCTGGCTTGTTGCCAGGCGTCCCTCTGGCTTGTTGCCAGGCGTCCTTCTGGCTTGTTGCCAGGCGTCCTTCTGGCTTGTTGCCAGGCGCCCTTCTGGCTTGTGTCCAGGTGTCCCTCTGGCTTGTTGCCAGGCGTCCCTCTGGCTTGTTGCCAGGCGTCCTACTGGCTTGTTGCCAGGCGTCCTTCTGGCTTGTTGCTAGGCGTCCTTCTGGCTTGTTGCCAGGCGCCCTTCTGGCTTCTTGCCAGGCGTCCTTCTGGCTTGTTGCCAGGCGCCCTTTGGGCTTGTTGCCAGGCGTCCTTCTGGCTTGTTGCCAGTCGTACTTCTGGCTTGTTGCCAGGCGTCCTTCTGGCTTGTTGCCAGGCGTCCTTCTGGCTTGTTGCCAGGCGTCCTTCTGGCTTGTTGCCAGGCGTCCTGGCTTGTTGCCTGGCGTCTTGGCTTGTTGCCAGGCGCCCTTCTGGCTTGTTGCCAGGCGTCCTTCTGGCTTGTTGCCAGGCGTCCCTCTGGCTTGTTGCCAGGCGTCCTTCTGGCTTGTTTCCAGGCGTCCTTCTGACTTGTTGCCAGGTGTCCCTCTGGCTTGTTGCCAGGCGTCCTTCTTTCTTGTTGCCAGGCGTCCCTCTGGCTTGTTGCCAGGCGTCCTTCTGACTTGTTGCCAGGCGTCCTTCTGGCTTGTTGCCAGGCGTCCTTCTGGCTTGTTGCCAGCCGTCCTTCTGGCTTGTTGCCAGGCGTCCTTCTGGCTTGTTGCCAGGGGTCCTTCTGGCTTGTTGCAAGGCGTCCCTCTGGCTTGTTGCCAGGCGTCCTTCTGGCTTGTTGCCAGGCGTCCTTCTGGCTTGTTGCCAGGCGTCCTTCTGGCTTGTTGACAGGCGTCCTTCTGGCTTGTTGCCAGGCGTCCTTCTGGCTTGTTGCCAGGCGTCCTTCTGGCTTGTTGCCAGGCGTCCTTCTGGCTTGTTGCCAGGCGTCCTTCTGGCTTGTTGCCAGGCGTCCTTCTGGCTTGTTGCCAGGCGTCCCTCTGGCTTGTTGCCAGGTGTCCTTCTGGCTTGTTGCCAGGCGTCCTTCTGGCTTGTTGCCAGGCGTCCCTTTGGCTTGTGACCAGGTGTCCTTCTGGCTTGTTGCCAGGCGTCCTTCTGGCTTGTTGCCAGGCGTCCTTCTTTCTTGTTGCCAGGCGTCCCTCTGGCTTGTTGCCAGGCGTCCTTCTGGCTTGTTGCCAGGCGTCCTTCTGGCTTGTTGCCAGGCGTCCTTCTGGCTTGTTGCCAGGCGTCCTTCTGGCTTGTTGCCAGCCGTCCTTCTGGCTTGTTGCCAGCCGTCCTTCTGGCTTGTTGCCAGGCGTCCTTCTGGCTTGTTGCCAGGGGTCCTTCTGGCTTGTTGCAAGGCGTCCCTCTGGCTTGTTGCCAGGCGTCCTTCTGGCTTGTTGCCAGGCGTCCTTCTGGCTTGTTGCCAGGCGTCCTTCTGGCTTGTTGCCAGGCGTCCTTCTGGCTTGTTGCCAGGCGTCCTTCTGGCTTGTTGCCAGGCGTCCTTCTGGCTTGTTGCCAGGCGTCCTTCTTTCTTGTTGCCAGGCGTCCCTCTGGCTTGTTGCCAGGTGTCCTTCTGGCTTGTTGCCAGGCGTCCTTCTGGCTTGTTGCCAGGTGCCCTGCTGGCTTGTTGCCAGGCGTCCCTCTGGCTTGTTGCCAGGCGTCCTTCTGGCTTGTTGCCAGGCGTCCTGCTGGCTTGTTGCCAGGCGTCCCTCTGGCCTGTTGCCAGGCGTCTCTCTGGCTTGTTGCCAGGCGTCCTGCTGGCTTGTTGCCAGGCGTCCTTCTGGCTTGTTCCCAGGCGTCCTGCTGGCTTGTTGCCAGGCGTCCCTCTGGCTTGTTGCCAGGCGTCCTTTTGACTTGTTGCCAGGCGTCCCTCTGGCTTGTTGCCAGGCGTCCTTCTGGCTTGTTGCCAGGCGTCCTTCTGGCTTGTTGCCAGGCGTCCTTCTGGCTTGTTGCCAGGCGTCCTTCTGGCGTGTTGCCAGGTGTCCTTCTGGCTTGTTGCCAGGCGTCCTTCTGGCTTGTTGCCAGGTGTCCTTCTGGCTTGTTGCCAGGCGTTCTTCTGGCTTGTTGCCAGGCGTCCCTTTGGCTTGTGACCAGGTGTCCTTCTGGCTTGTTGCCAGGCGGTCCTTCTGGCTTGTTGCCAGGCGTCCCTCTGGCTTGTTGTCTGGTGTCCTTCTGGCTTGTTGCCAGGCGTCCCTTTGGCTTGTGACCAGGTGTCCTTCTGGCATGTTGCCAGGCGTCCCTCTGGCTTGTTGACAGGCGTCCTTCTGGCTTGTTGCCAGGCGTCCTTCTGCCTTGTTGCCAGGCGTCCTTCTGGCTTGTTGCCAGGCGTCCTTCTGCTTGTTGCCAGGCGTCCTTCTGGCCTGTTGCCAGGCGTCCTTCTGGCTTGTTGCCAGGCGTCCTTCTGGCTTGTTGCCAGGCGTCCCTCTGGCTTGTTGCCAGGCGTCCCTCTGGCTTGTTGCCAGGCGTCCTTCTGGCTTGTTGCCAGGTGTCCTTCTGGCTTGTTGCCAGGCGTCCTTCTGGCTTGTTGCCAGGTGTCCTGCTGGCTTGTGACCAGGTGTCCTTCTGGCTTGTTGCCTGGTGTCCTTCTGGCTTGTTGCCAGGCGTCCTTCTGGCTTGTTGCCAGGCGTCCCTTTGGCTTGTGACCAGGTGTCCTTCTGGCTTGTTGCCAGGCGTCCTTCTGGCTTGTTGCCAGGCGTCCTTCTTTCTTGTTGCCAGGCGTCCCTCTGGCTTGTTGCCAGGTGTCCTTCTGGCTTGTTGCCAGGCGTCCCTTTGGCTTGCGACCAGGTGTCCTTCTGGCTTGTTGCCAGGCGTCCTGCTGGCTTGTTGCCAGGTGTCCTTCTGGCTTGTTGCCAGGCGTCCTGCTGGCTTGTTGCCAGGCGTCCTTCTGACTTGTTGCCAGGCGTCCTTCTGACTTGTTGCCAGGCGTCCCTCTGGCTTGTTGCCAGGCGTCCTTCTGGCTTGTTGCCAGGCGTCCTTCTGGCTTGTTGCCAGGCGTCCTTCTGGCTTCTTGCCAGGCGTCCTTCTGGCTTCTTGCCAGGTGTCCTTCTGGCTTGTTGCCAGGCGTCCTTCTGGCTTGTTGCCAGGCGTCCTTCTGGCGTGTTGCCAGGCGTCCTTCTGGCGTGTTGCCAGGCGCCCTGCTGGCTTGTTGCCAGGCGTCCTTCTGGCTTGTTGCCAGGCGTCCATCTGGCATGTTGCCTGGCGTCCTTCTGGCGTGTTGCCAGGTGTCCTTCTGGCTTGTTGCCAGGCGTCCTTCTGGCTTGTTGCCAGGTGTCCTTCTGGCTTGTTGTCAGGTGTCCTTCTGGCTTGTTGCCAGGTGTCCTTCTGGCTTGTTGCCAGGTGTCCTTCTGGCTTGTTGCCAGGCGTCCATCTGGCATGTTGCCAGGCGTCCTTCTGGCTTGTTGCCAGGCGTCCTTCTGGCTTGTTGCCAGGTGTCCTTCTGGCTTGTTGCCAGGTGTCCTTCTGGCTTATTGCCAGGTGTCCTTCTGGCTTGTTGCCAGGCGTCCATCTGGCATGTTGCCAGGCGTCCTTCTGGCTTGTTGCCAGGCGTCCATCTGGCTTGTTGCCAGGTGCCTTCTGGCTTGTTGCCAGGCGTCCTTCTGGCTTGTTGCCAGGCGTCCTTCTGGCTTGTTGCCAGGCGTCCTTCTGGCTTGTTGCCAGGCGTCCTTCTGGCTTGTTGCCAGGCGTCCTTCTGGCTTGTTGCCAGGCGTCCTTCTGGCTTGTTGCCAGGCGTCCTTCTGGCTTGTTGCCAGGCGTCCTTCTGGCTTGTTGCCAGGCGTCCCTCTGGCTTGTTGCCAGGCGTCCCTCTGGCTTGTTGCCAGGCGTCCCTCTGGCTTGTTGCCAGGCGTCCCTCTGGCAACAATTACTTGCAAACAAGCACGCACGTCCTACTTATTAAATTATTTGTTTAGTATTGATCTGGACCGTAGGGCGATGGACTCGCTTTGTGCAGGTCAGCGTTCAATCCCCGACCGTCCAAGGATGGGCACCATTCCTTCCCTCCGTCCTATCCCATATCTTTATCCTGACCCCTTCCAAGTGCTATATAGTCCAAATGGCTTGGCGCTTTC
The DNA here is from genome assembly GCF_040958095.1 of Procambarus clarkii. Taxonomy (NCBI): domain Eukaryota; kingdom Metazoa; phylum Arthropoda; class Malacostraca; order Decapoda; family Cambaridae; genus Procambarus; species Procambarus clarkii. The sequence goes on from NC_091160.1 coordinate 4,991,946, forward strand.
CCCTTCTATTTCCCATTGCTTACTAAGTACCCTTTTTACCTGAATTTAATGCTAAATTTTTCTTTTTATTTTGTATTTTATTCATTAAAACATAAATCTGGAATTTAATTAAATCATAATAACTCATTGTTTCGGGGGACAGGAAGCCAGAGTGTATTCATACACGTTAGGCTTATATCGAGTTACAAAAGGACGAATTACTGACCGTGCCAGGATGTAACCCCACAAAAAGCTGACTAACTCCCGAGTACCTACTTACTGCTAGGTGAACAGCTGCATTAGTGACAGGAAATGTGCCGAACCATTTCTGGTTCCGGAGAAATTCCAGTGCCGGAATTTTCGATTGTGCGTCGAGAACGAACCCGACTCCACTACCGAGACCCCTGTAAGTTGAACAGGTTCCATACATAAATTTGCATTTATTATGTGGCAATAGTAAATAATGGAACATAATTCACAGAGTTTGTGTCTGATTTATTACACATAGGCCTAATGTGTCGCAGGACACATAGGCCTACTGTCACAGTATACATAGGCCTACTGTGACACAGTACACATAGGCCTGTGTCACAGTACACATAGGCCTACTGTGTCACAGTACACATAGGCCTACTGTGTCACAGTACACATAGGCCTACTGTGTCACAGTACACATAGGCCTACTGTGTCACAGTACACATAGGCCTACTGTGTCACAGTACACATAGGCCTACTGTGTCACAGTACACATAGGCCTATTGTGTCACAGTACACATAGGCCTACTGTGTCACAGTACACATAGGCCTACTGTGTCGCAGGACACATAGGCCTACTGTCACAGTATACATAGGCCTACTGTGTCACAGTACACATAGGCCTACTGTGTCACAGTACACATAGGCCTACTGTCACAGTACACATAGACCTACTGTGTCACAGTACACATAGGCCTATTGTGTCACAGTACACGTAGGCCCACTGTGTCGCAGTACACATAGGCCTACTGTGTCGCAGTACACGTAGGCCCACTGTGTCGCAGTACACGTAGGCATACTGTGTTACAGTACACATAGGCCTACTGTGTCACAGTACACATAGGCCTACTGTGTCACAGTACACATAGGTCTACTGTGTCGCGGTACAAAATGCAGATCTTACTGTGCGTTGCAGTAGAGAAAAAGTTTGAAAAATGTTGATCTGCAATATGGCGAATTTTTCTGCAACTTCTCTGTCAGTTTATTAGAAAATATGCCATAACTAAAACAAAAATTAAGTTGATCATAAAATAACTACGAAGGAAAAACACTGAAATATAAATTAAGAGACCAGTAGGAGGCAACCCGTCCTCGACTCAGGTCCATTACATTCAGCGGTCGACCACACAGACGCATTCATATATTTTAACATGCTGTTCATTCAAAACTGGAATTTTCTCATGTATAAATTAATATTATAATATATTAGCATATTGTGTATAAATAGGTATAGGTTAGATCAGGTTAGGTGTTTAGCTTCTGTTGGTGATTATTCAACCCGTTCCCGCAAATTCGTATAGTCAATATTGACTTATTAAATAAGTGCATAGGTGACATACTAAACATAATAGATACCCTTAAAAAGCTTCATAGAAAACACCGACCTTACCTAACCTTATTAGTATGTTAAGATAAGCATCTTATAGCTTCGTAATTAAAATTGTTACTTAACTTATTATAGGGATAGGTTAAGTAATAATTGTAATTACGAAGCAATAAGATGCTTATCTTAACATACTCACAAGGTTAGGTAAGGTCGGTGTTTTCTATGAAGCTTTTTAAGGGTATCTATTATGTTTAGTATATCACCTATGCACGTAGTTAATAAGTCAGTATTGACTATACGAATTTGCGAGAACGGGTTGGATTATTTATATTTGTAGTACGTGGATGAAGCATTTACAGCGTTGTGGTTCGAACAAAATTCGTCAGTAAAGCACTTGTTCCGGATATGTTCGAACGTCAGCAGTTGTGAGTCGTGTGTAAACCGCTTTTCATTCATAAACAGGGGGTTTGGCGGGTGCATGGAATCACTTTTGAGCCTTTGTTTGGAGGACGGGCTGGAGGTGCTGACCGTGGACTCGAACGCGGGTCACGCTGAGGTTCGTCGTCCTGAGACTGAATGAACCGTCTCAGAAGCCTTGGATGACGCTCCCGCCGCTGACTAAATACGGCTCCTGATTATACTTTTATGTACACTAATATTATCTTGTATAAACACTGATAATGTGTTTAGTGGAAAGTAACCCAAGTGTTTCCTTGTTTTGTGACAGCGTTTGTGTACTCACCTAGTTGTACTCACCTAGTTGTGCTTGCGGGGGTTGAGGTCTGGCTCTTTGGTCCCGCCTCTCAACCATCAATCAACAGGTGTACAGGTTCCTAAGCCTATTGGGCTCTATCATATCTACACTTGAAACTGTGTAAAGAGTAAGCCTCCACCACATCGCTTCCTAATACATTCCATTTGTCAACCACTCTGACACTAAAAAAGTTATTTCTAATATCTCTGTGGCTCATTTGGGCACTCAGTTTCCACCTGTATCCCCTAGTGCGTGTGCCCCTTGTGTTAAATAGCCTGTCTTTATCTACCCTATCAATTCCCTTGAGAATCTTGAATGTGGTGATCATGTCCCCCCCTAACTCTTCTGTTTTTTAACGAAGTGAGGTTTAATTCCCGTAGACTCTCCTCGTAGCTCATACCTCTCAGCTCGGGTACTAGTCTGGTGGCAAACCTTTGAACCTTTTCCAGTTTAATCTTATGCGTGACTAGATATGGACTCCATGCTGGAGCCGCATACTCCAGGATTGGTCTGACGTATGTGGTATATAATGTTCTGAAAGATTCCTTACACAAGTTTCTAAAGGCTGTTCTTATGTTAGCCAACCTGGCATATGCTGCTGATGTTATCCTCTTGATATGAGCTTCAGGGGACAGGTCTGGCGTGATATCAACCCCCAGGTCTTTCTCTCTCTCTGATTCTTGAAGTATTTCATCTCCCAAATGGTACCTTGTATCTGGTATCCTGCTTCCTACCCCTATCTTCATTACATTACATTTGCTTGGGTTAAACTCTAACAGCCATTTGTTCGACCATTCCTGCAGCTTGTCCAGGTCGGCCGAGCGGACAGCACGCTTGACTGTGATCCTGTGGTCCTGGGTTCAATCCCGGGCGCCGGCGAGAAACAATGGGCAGAGTTTCTTTCACCCTATGCCCCTGTTACCTAGCAGTAAATAGGTACCTAGGTGTTAGTCAGCTGTCACGGGCTGCTTCCTGTGGGTGGAGGCCTGGTCGAGGACCGGGCCGCGGGGACACTAAAGCCCCGAAATCATCTCAAGATAACCTCAAGAAGGTCTTCTTGAAGCCTCAAGCTGTCCTCCTCTGTCTTAATCCTTCTCATAATTTTGGCGTCGCCAGCAAACATTGAGAGGAATGAGTCTGTACCCTCTGGGAGATCATTTACGTATATCAGAAACAGGATAGGTCCAAGTACAGAGCCCTATGGGACTCCACTGATGACTTCACGCCAGTCTGAGGTCTCACCCCTCACTGTAACTCTCTGCTTCGTATTGCTTAGGTACTCCCTTATCCACTGGAGCGCCCTACCAGTTACTCCTGCCTGTTTCTCCAGCTTATGCATCAACCTTTTATGGGGTACTGTGTCAAAGGCTTTCCGACAGTCCAAAAAAATGCAGTCCGCCCACCCTTCTCTTTCTTGCTTAATCTTTGTCACCTGATCGTAGATTTCTATCAAGCCTGTAAGGCAAGATTTACCCTCCCTGAACCCATGTTGATGGGTTGTCACGAAGTCTCTTCTCTCCAGAAGTGTTACTTGGTTTTTTCTCACAATCTTCTCCATCACCTTTCATGGTATACAAGTTAAGGACACTGGCTATGTAGTTCAGAGCCTCTTGCCTGTCACCCTTTTTGTATATTGGTACTACATTAGCAGTCTTCCATGTTTCTGGTAGGTTCCCCGTTTCCAGTGACCTACTATACACTATGGAGAGTGGTAAGCAAAGTGCTCCTGCACACTCTTTCAATACCCATGGCGAGATTCCATCCGGCCCAACAGCTTTTCTCACATCCAGCTCCAATAGGTGCTTCTTGACCTCATCTCTTGTAATTTCGAACCTATCCAAGGTCACCTGGTTTGCTGCCACCTCTTCTAGCGCCGTGACATCTCCCTGTTCTATTGTAAAGACCTCCTGGAACCTTTTGTTGAGTTCTTCACACATCTCTTTGTCATTCTCTGTGTACCTGTCCTCGCCCACCCTAAGTTTCATCACATGTTCCTTCACTGTTGTCTTCCTCCTGATGTGACTGTGTAGTAGCTTTGGTTCGGTCTTGGCTTTATTAGCTATATCATTTTCATACCTTTTCTCAGCTTCTCTTCTCACACTGACATACTCGTTCCTTGTTCTCTGGTATCTCTCTCTCTACTTTCTGGTGTTCTGTTATTATGGAAGTTCCTCCATGCCCTTTTGTTCAGCTCCTTTGCTTTCATACATTCCCTATTAAACCACGGATTCTTCCTTTGCTTCTCTGCTTTTTCCTGTCGGGCTGGTACAAACCTGCTTACAGCCTCCTGACATTTTTGGGTGACATAGTCCATCATGTCTTGTACGGACTTGGTTCCGAGGTCTGTGTCCCAATGTGTATCCCATAGGAGTTTATTCATTTCCTCATAGTTTCCCTTTCGGTACGCCAGCCCTTTGGTTCCCAGTTCGTTTTTGGGGGTGATAATTCCCAGCTCAACCAGGTACTCAATGCTCAATACACTATGATCACTCATTCCCAATGGGGCTTCCAACTTAACTTCCCTTATATCCTACTCATTTAGGGTAAATATCAGATCAAGCAAGGCTGGTTCATCCCCTCCTTTCATTCTTGTCGGTCCTGTGTGTGTGTGTGTGTGTGTGTGTGTGTGTGTGTACTCACCTATTTGTGCTTGCGGGGGTTGAGCTTTGGCTCTTTGGTCCCGCCTCTCAACTATCAATCAACTGGTGTACAGATTCCTGAGCCTACTGGGCTCTATCATATCTACATTTAAAACTGTGTATGGAGTCAGCCTCCACCACATCACTGCCTAGTGCATTCCATCCGTTAACTACTCTGACACTGAAAAAGTTTCTTCTAACGTCTCTGTGGCTCATGTGGGTACTCAGTTTCCACCTGTGTCCCCTTGTTCGCGTCCCACCAGTGTTGAATAGTTTATCCTTGTTTACCCGGTCGATTCCTCTGAGGATTTTGTAGGTTGTGATCATGCCTCCCCTTACTCTTCTGTCTTCCAGTGTCGTAAGGTGCATTTCCCGCAGCCTTTCCTCGTAACTCATGCCCCTTAGTTCTGGGACTAATCTAGTGGCATACCTTTGGACTTTTTCCAGCTTCGTCTTGTGATTGACAAGGTACGGGCTCCATGCTGGGGCCGCATACTCCAGGATTGGAGTATGCGGCCCCAGCATGGTGCCCGTACCTTGTCAAGCACAAGACGAAGCTGGAAAAAGTCCAAAGGTATGCCACTAGACTAGTCCCAGAACTAAGAGGAATGAGTTACGAGGAAAGGCTGCGGGAAATGCAAATGTGTGTGTGTGTGTGTGTGTGTGTGTGTGTGTGTGTGTATGACTGGACAAGTTGTGTTGCGTATATATATGCATGCATATTGTTGGTGTTTTGTTACTGCTGGTAAACTATATAATGTATATGATTATGTTAACATAGGATAAGTGCTGTAATTAACCCTAACCATACAAACACATGCAGTAATATTCTAAAACACATGTTCTCACAGGCTGCTGTACTATCAAGGAGGCAACCCGTTCTCGCACTTGCTTATAGTCAAAATTAGCTTATTAATAAGTTCATATGTGACATTCTAATTTATTGTGAATATATGAGTTTACCTTGAAAAGCTGAATAGAAAACACCGACCTAACCTAACCTTCTTAGTATGTTAAGATAAACACCTTATTGCTTCTTAATTACAATTAGTACTTAACCTATACCTATATTGACATTACTGTCTTATCAAAATAAAACAAAACAAAAATATTTAAATAAATTGTAAATTAACTCAGGATATTTTCAAGTATTGTATAAAATCTCTATTGTTTAATAAAATTGGAAAAGAAATTCCTAATATTAAAACTGGTGTTCAGCAAATCTATTGAAAGAGTTTGTACCTTAAAAACAAAATATAACTTGGCATATACCACATTTGTACTTATTAATCAGCCAAATAGTGACTATAAGCAATAAGTCATGTATGTACTGTCTTGTGCGAGAGCGGGTTGCAGGGGGCGGTTAGGGTTTTTACAATAAACTTGGTTAATGAACCAAACTAATACCCGCTTACCGTCGAACAGAGACCCCCAACCACTCCTTGACAGATATATGACCGACTACGACAGCCACACTTCTACTGCCATCAGTCGAACAGCAATGGTAACTGGAGTGCTTGCAATTATTTGGGAGATCATTCTGGTAAGTGTCTGTGTAACTGCTAGGTGGGTGTGGAGCAGGAATACTGACTGTGTAACTGCTAGGTGGGTGTGGAGCAGGAATACTGACTGTATAACTGCTAGGTGGGTGTGGAGCAGGAATACTGACAGTGTAACTGCTAGGTGGGTGTGGATGTAGAATACTGACTGTGTAACTGCTAGGTGGGTGTGGAGCAGGAATACTGACTGTGTAACTGCTAGGTGGGTCTGGAGCAGGAATACTGTGTAACCTATTCACCACACAGATAAACTGTCTAAAATATATACTTAAAGAACTCGCTAACAGCATCATCGCTGTAAATACTAATAATCCTTACATCAAACCTAAGTTAAGCCGAGGTATTCAACACATTAAGGAATATAAAATTATTAACTTGTATATGAGGAAAAACTCATTTTGATTACACAGAATGTTAAAATTTATGAAAGCATCTTCGCGGTCTACCGCTGCTTGAGGAGAGGATATAGGCATAATCTAATATTATATACACACTCAGGCTGCCTGTCCCCAGAAAAATGAATTATTATTGTTGTTAACAGAAATTAATTTATCAATTGGTGGTATAAGGCAATTGTGAGTGTGAGAAGAGACACCAGTGTGTGTCTGGACGTCTCCTACACCCACACCACCAGTGTTGGACTGGAGCGTCTCCTACACCCACACCACCAGTGTTGGACTGGAGCGTCTCCTACACACACACCACCAGTGTTGGTCTGGGGCGTCTCCTACACCTACACCACCAGTGTTGGTCTGGACCGTCTCCTACACCCACACCACCAGTGTTGGACTGGAGCGTCTCCTACACACACACCACCAGTGTTGGTCTGGAGCGTCTCCTACACCCACACCCACCAGTGTTGGTCTGGAGCGTCTCCTACACCCACACCCACCAGTGTTGGTCTGGAGCATCTCCTACACCCTCACCACCAGTGTTGGTCTGGAACTCCTCCTACACCCACACCACCAATGTTAGCCTGGAGCGTCTACTACACCCTCACCCACCAGTGTTGGTCTGGAGTTCCTCCTACACACACACACACTACCAGTGTTGGTGTGGAGCGACACCTACACTCACACCCACCAGTGTTGATGAGGAGCGTCTCCTACACCCACACCACCAGTGTTGGTCTGGAGCGCCTCCTACACCCACACCACCGGTGTTGGTCTGGAGCGTCCCTACACCCAAACCACCAGTGTTGGTCTGGAGCCTCTCCTACACCCACACCACCAGTGTTGGTCTGGAGCGTCTCCTTCACCCACACCACCAGTGTTGGTCTGGAGCGTCCCTACACCCACCCCATCAGTGTTGGTGTGGAGCGACTCCTACACAAAAACCACCAGTGTTGGTCTGGAGCGTCTCCTACACCCACACCACCGGTGTTGGTCTGGAGCGCCTCCAACACCCACACGACCAGTGTTGGTGTGGAGTATCTCCTAAACCCACACCACCAGTGTTGGACTGGAGCGTCTCCTACACCCATACCACCAGTGTTGGTGTAAAGCGCTTCCTACACCTACACCACCAGTGTTGGACTGGAGCGTCTCCTACACCCACACCACCAGTGTTGGTCTGGAGCACCTCCTATATCCACACCATCAGTGTTGGTGTGGAGCATCTACACCCACACTACCAGTGTTGTTCTGAAATGCTTCCTACACACTCACCCACCAGTGTTGGTCTGGAGCATCTTGAACATCCACAAGTGTTGATCTGGAGCAACTCCTACACTCTTACATCACCAGTGTTGGTGCTAAGCGTCTCCTATACCCACACCCACCAGTGTTGGTCTGGAGTGCCACCCACACCAACACCACCAGTGTTAGTCTGGAGCACCTCCCACAAACACCCCGCCAGTGTTGGTCTGGAGAACCTCCTACACCCACACCACCAGTGTTGGTCTAGAGTACCTCCCACACCACACCAACAGTGTTGGTCTGGAGCATCTCTTACACCCTCAACACCAGTGTTTGGTATGGAGCGTCTCCTACACAAACACCCGCCAGTGTTGGTCTGGAGTGCCACCCACACCAACACCACCAGTGTTAGTCTGGAGCACCTCCCACACCCACCCCGCCAGTGTTGGTCTGGAGAACCTCCTACACCCACACCACCAGTGTTGGTCTACAGTGTCTTCTACATCCACACCCGCCAGTGTTGGTGTGGAGCGTCTCCTACACAAACACCCACCAGTGTTGGTCTGGAGTTACTCCTACACACACCACCAGTGTTGGTGTGGAGCGTCTCCTACACAAACACCCACCAGTGTTGGTCTGGAGTTACTCCTACACACATCACCAGTGTTGGTGTGGAGCGTCTCCTACACCCACACCCACCAGTGTTGGTCTGGAACGTTTCCTACACCCACACCCACCAGTGTTGGTGTATAGCGTCTCCTACACAAACACCACCAGTGTTGGTGTGGAGCGTCTCCTACACCCACACCACCAGTGTTGGAGTGAAGCGTCTTCTACACCAACACCCACCAATGTAGGTTTGAAGTTCCGACTACACACACACCACCAGTGTTGGTGTGGAGCGACACCACCACTCAAACCCACCAGTGTTGGTGTGGAGCCTCTCCTACTCCCACACCATCAGTGTTGGTCTGGAGCGTCTCCTACAAACACACACCACCAGTGTTGGTATAGAGCGTCTCCTACACACACACCACCACCACTGTTGGTGTGGAGCGTCTCCTACACCCTCACCTTCAGTGTTGGTCTAGAGCGTCCCTACACCCACACCACCAGTGTTGCTTTGGAGCATCTCCTACACCCACACCCACCCGTGAGAGTGTGGAGCGACTCCTACACTCACACCACCAGTGTTGGTGAGGAGCTGCTACTAAACCCACATCACCAGTGTTGGTCTGGAGCGTCTCCAACACCCACACGACCAATGTTGTTCTGAAGAGTACTATATACAATGTTCATACACCTAACCTAACCTAACCCCCCACACAAACACCACCAGTGTTGGTCTGGAGCCCCTCCCACGCCCATACCGCCAGTGTTGGTCTGGAGCGTCACCTACACCCACACTACCAGTGTTGGTCTGGAGCGCCTCCCACACCCACACCACCAGTGTTGATCTGGAGCGTTTCCTACACCAATACTCACAATTGTAGGTCTGGAGCGTCTCCTACACTCTCACACCTCCAGTGTTGGGGTGGAGCATCTCCTTTACCCACACCCCACCAGTGTTGGTTTGGAGTGCATCCCACACCCACACTACCAGTGTTGGTCAGGAGCACCCCCCCCACACACATACCGCCAGTGTTGGTCTGGAACACCTCCTACACCCACACCACCAGTGTTGGTGTGGAGCGTCTCCTACACCCACACCCACAAGTGTTGGTGTGAAGCGCCTCCTACACTTTCACCACCAGTGTTAGTCTGGATCTCGTCCTACACCCACACCCACCAGTGTTGGTGTGGAGCGACACCTACCCCCACAGCCACCAGTGCTGGTGTGGAGCGACACCTACCCCCACACCCACCAGTGTTGGTGTGCAGCGTCTCCTACACCCACACCACCAGTGTTGGACTGGAGCGTCTCCTACACACACACCACCAGTGTTGGTTTGGAACATCTCCTAAACCCACACCACCAGTGTTGGTCTGGAGCACCTCCTACATCCACACCACCAGTGTTGGTGTGGAGCGTCTCCTACACCCACACCACCAGTGTTGGTCTAGTGCTCGTCCTACACCCACACCACCAGTGTTGGTGTGGGGTGTCTCCTACACCCACACCACCAGTGTTGGTCTAGTGCTCGTCCTACACCCACACCAACAGTGTTGGTGTGGGGTGTCTCCTACACCCACACCACCAGTGTTGGTGTGGAGCGCCTCCTACACCCACACCCACCAGTGTTGGTGTGGAGCTCCTCCTACACCCACACCACCAGTGTAGGAGTTGATCGTCTTCTTCACCCACACCACCAGTGTTGGTCTGAAGCGTTTCCTACACCCACACCACCAGTGTTGGTCTAGTGCTCGTCCTACACCCACAACACCAGTATTGGTGTGGGGGGTCTCCTACACCCACACCACCAGTGTTGGTGTAGAGCGTCTCCTGCACCCACACAACCAGTGTTGGTCTGGAGCGCCTCCTACACCGACATCACCAGTGTTGGTATGGAGCGTCTACCACACCCACACCCACCAGTGTTGGAGTGAAGCGTCTCCTACACCCACACGCACCAGTATTGGTCTGGAGCGTCTCCTACACCCACACCACCAGTGTTGGTCTGGAGCAACTCCTACACCCACACCACCAGAGTTGGTCTGGAGCGTCACTACACCCACTCAACCAGTGTTGGTGTGGAGCGTCTCTTACATCCACAGCACCAGTGTTGGTGTGGAGCGTCTCCTACACCCACACCACCAGTGTTGGTCTGGAGCGTCACTACATCCAAAACACCAGTGTTGGTGTGGAGCGTCTCTTACACCCACACCCACCTGTGTTGGTGTGGAGCGCCTCCTACACCTACACCACCAGTGTTAGTCTGGATCTCCTCCTACAACCACATCCACCAGTTTTGGTGTGGACCGTCTCCTACTCCCACACCCACCAGTGATGGTGTGGAGAGCCTCTTACACCTACACCATCAGTGTTGGTCTGGATGTCTCCTACACACACACACCACAAGTGTTGGTGTGGAGCGTCTCCTACACCCACACCACCAGTGTTGTTCTGGATTGTCACTACACCCACACCACCAGTGTTGGTGTGGAACGTCTCCTACACCCACACCCACCAGTGTTAGTGTGGAGTACCTCCTACACCTACACCATCAGTGTTGGTGTGGAGCGTTTCCTACATCCACACCACCAGTGTTAGTGTGGAATGCCTCCAACACCCACAACCACCAGTGTTGGTCTAGAGCCTCTCCTACACCCACCAGTGTTTGTCTGTAGCGATTCCTAAACTCACACCACCAGTGTTGATCTGGAGCGTCTCCTATACCCACACCCCACCAGAGTTGGTTTGGAGTGCATCTCACACCCACTCTACCAGTGTTGGTCAGGAGCACCTCCCACACCCATACCGCCAGTGTTGGTCTGGAGCACCTCCTACACCCACACCCACCAGTGTTAGTCTTGATCTCTTCCTACCCCCACACCCACCAGTGTTGGTGTGCAGCGTCTCCTACACTCACACCACCAAAGTTGGTCTGGAGTATCTCCAAACCCACAACCACCAGTGTTGGTGTGGAACATCTCCTACACCCACAACCACCAGTGTTGGTGTGGAGCGTCTCCTACACCCACACCCACCAGTGTTGGAGTGGAGCGTCTCCTACACCCACATCCACCAATGTTGGTCTGGAGTTCCTCCTACACACACACCACCTGTGTTGGTTTGGAGTGACACTTATACTCACACCCACCTGTGTTGGTGTGGAGCTCCTTCTACACCCACATCACCAGTGTTGGTCTGGAGCGCCTCCAACACTCACACGACCAGTGTTGGTCTGGAGCGTCACTACACCCACAACACCAGTGTTGGTGTGGAGCGTCTCCTACACCCACATCCACCAGTGTTGGTGTGGAGCGCCTCTTACACCTACACCCCCAGTGTTATTCTGGATCTCTTCCTACACCCACACCACCAGTGTTGGTCTGGAGCATCTCCTACACCCACACCAAAAGTATTGGTGTGGAGCGTCTCCTACACCCAGACCACCAGTGTTGGTTTATAGCCTGCACTACACCAACACCCACCAGTGTTGGTGTGGAGCGTCTCCTACAACCACAACCACCAGTGTTTGGGATGAACGTCTCCTACACCCATACCCACCAGTGTTGGACCTCCTACCACCAGTATTGGTTCCTTCTGTACACACACCACCTGTGTTGGTGTGGAGTGACACCTACACTCACTCCCACCTGTGTTGGTGTGGAGCGTCTCTTACACCCGCACCACCAGTGTTGTTCTTGAGCGTCTCTCATACTCACACCACCAGTATTGGTGTGGAGAGTCTCCTGCTCCCACACCCACCAGTGTTGGTCTGGAGTTCCTTCTAAACACACACCACCGGTGTTGGTGTGGAGTGTCCCTACACTCACACCCACCAGTGTTGGTGTGGAGCTCCTTCTACACCCACACACACTAGTGTTGGTGTGGAGTCTCCTACACACACAGCACCAGTGTTGGTCTAGAGCTCCTCCTACACCCACACTACCAGTGTTGGTGTGGAGCGCCTCCTACACGCGAACCGACCAGTGTTGGTGTGGACCTGCTCCTACACTGACACCACCAGTGTTGGCGTGGAGCGTCTCCTACACCCACACCAATAGTGTTGGTCTGGAGCGCCTCCTACACCCACACCACCAGTGTTGGTGTGGAGCGTCTCCTACACCCACACCACTAGTGTTGGTCTGGAGCGTCTCCTACACTCACACCACCAGTGTTGGTCTAAAGCTCCTCCTACACCCACACCACCAGTGTTGGTGTAGAGCGCCTCCTACACCCGAACCCACCAGTATTGGTGTGGCTGCTCCTACACTGACACCACCAGTGTTGGTGTGGAGCGTCTCCTACACCCACACCACCAGTGTTGGTCTGGAGCGCCTCCTACACCCACACCCACCAGTGTTCTTCTGGAGCGACTCCTACACTCACACCACCAGTGTTGGTCTGGAACGCCTCCTACACTTACACTACCAGTGTTGGTCTGGAGCGTCTCCTACACCCACACCACCAGTGTTGGTCTGGAGCGTCTCCTACACCCACACCACCAGTGTTGGTCTGGAGCGTCTCCTACACCTACACCACTAGTGTTTGTCTGGAGCGACTCCCACACCCACACCACCAGTGTTGGTCTGGAGCGTCTCCTATACTCACACCACCAGTGTTGGTCTGGAGCGTCTCCCACACCCACACCACCAGTGTTGGTCTGGAGCGACTCCCACACCCACACCGCCAGTGTTGGTCTGGAGCGTCTCCTACACTCACACCACCAGTGTTGGTCTGGAGCGTCTCCCACACCCACACCACCAGTGTTGGTCTGGAGCGACTCCCACACCCACACCGCCAGTGTTGGTCTGGAGCGTCTCCTACACTCACACCACCAGTGTTGGTCTTGAGCGTCTCCTACACTCACACCACCAGTGTTGGTCTGGAGCGACTCCAACACCCACACCACCAGTGTTGGACTGGAGCGCCTCCCACACCTACATCACCAGTGGTGGTCTGGAGCGTCTCCCTGTTGTAAATTTCCAACACTTAATTACTTATATCTAGTACTTTAAGAGGTAATTCTTGTACTAGGCATTATAATTTACTAGCACTGCTAACCAGTAGTTTAGTGATATTGAGTTCACTTAATTAAGGCGTAGAAACGTCTCATCTTCCTAGATATTATGGCCGGGTGTTGCGTCAGCCACACGACTACAGGGATAATTTTTACATATACATGAATGGAATTAAATTCACTTTGCTTCAGCGTTCTATATTAAGAATTATTGGCTGACAATGAATTTATCTTTGTTCAGCAAATATATTTTTGTTTACTGGAAATATTATACACAGGTAATTACAGCGATTCCATTGTATACACGAAGAACTTAATTTGTACTCTTAATATTCTCTCCCATTTATTTAAATTATTTGCGTAGCGAGAACGAATCTGTTGTCATATAAGACAAATTAATATCGTATATTTTAATATCAACCTTCATCATATCGGAAAGTTGGACAAAATATAGCAATTATTTACCGAGTTCAAACATTGCGAGCGAGTGCGCATGCGCGAGTCAGCCGAGAGAGACTTGGCATAGATAGACATCTTTTAAGGAGGAGCGTCCTGGAGCTCGTCTGATTATCGTCTCATATTAACAGCATCCATACATTAACGGATCTCAAGTAGACGTGACGGCTTTATCTTATTCTGGACACCACGTCTGGCAAGGCCAAGTTACCCCTTTTTATGTAGTCGTGGCCTTAATTTATATAATATATAGGGTGCCTTGTTAGGATGCACGACCATCAAAATAACCTTGTGAGTGTCATTATCATATTTTATCCACACTAAATTATGAATATGTGTGGGAATATACGCTCATAGATGGAAATTACATATGATTCGTCTTTCAGCTTGGGTTTACGGGCAAGAGCGACGACATTCTGCCAGCTTGATCACGTGTCTTTAGTGGTAGCCTGCTCGGACAAGTTTGCCGTGACGTTTTTGCTGGATGCATGTAAGTCAACAAATTCCTTTGGAGTTAACAAACTCCAAAGGAATTTGTTTGGCCTCGTTGGACGTAGAATCACTGTTTACCAACGTACCTGTGGATGAAACAATCGGGATGATAGCGGACAGAGTGTATCGTGATCCGGCCTGTACTCCTCTTGACATACCAGAAAACATTCTAAGGAAACTACTCCAAGCTTGTACTAAAGAGGCACCCTTCTTGTGCGCGGATGGGCACATGTATTAGCAAGTAGATGAGGTCGCCATGGGTTCTCCCCTAGGTGTCCTGTTTGCGAACTTCTACATGGGTACCATCGAACAAAAGGTCTTAGTCGACATGAACTTGAAACCGGCCATATACTGCAGGTATGTTGACGACATTTTTACACAGGTACCTGATGTCAGACATCTGCAGGAGCAAAAGGAGGCATTTGAGCAGAATTCTGTGTTGCATTTCACTTACGAGATGGAGAAGGATGGGAAGCTGCCCTTTCTAGATGTAACAGTCATGGAAAGGAGCGGAGGTTTCCACACTGCAGTTTACACTAAGGAAACAAACATAGGAATGTGCCTAAATGCCAACAGTGACTGCCCAGACAGGTTCAAGAGGAGTGTTGTTAACGCTTATGTCGACCGTGCTCTTAGCCACAGCTCAGGATGGTAGCAAGTCGATGAAGAACTCTGTAGGGTAAGGCAGGTCCTAGTCAACAACGGCTTCTCCAATGGTTTCGTTGAAGACATCATAAGAAGAAAGGTGAAACGCCATGCAACCTCTGAAGAGACAACTAACACAACACCTATACCCCCCTATAAGACTATTTTACAGGAACCTCTTTTCCACAGCTCATAAAACGGAGGAAAGGGTCCTGAACGATATTGTTAATAGAAACGTTATCCCTACAGACAAAAATCAGAAGATACAATTGACGATTTACTATAAAACCAAGAAAACGGCCAACCTACTCATGAGAAACTCTCCAGACACAAAGCAGAACGCTTTAAAAGAGTCCAATGTCGTTTATGCCTTCAAATGCCCACTTGGGGACTGTAAGCCTGAAAGAACTCAGTATATAGGCAAGACAACAACATCTCTTTCCAGGCGATTAACGATGCATAAGCAACAGGGCTCCATTAAGGAACATATAATCTATTCCCACAACCAGACCATCACCAGAGAAATCTTAGCAAACAAACAACATCGATAGATACAGCGATAGCAGGCGGCTTGACATCTGCGAGGCACTACACATCAAGAAGTCAACACCAGCAATCAACAGCCAATTAATGCACAACTATATTCTAGCCACTTCAAGACTCTACTCCAATATAGAAGCATCAAGAAATATGGGCCAATAGGCCCTTTGCAGTTACTTCCATTCTTCCCTTTAACTTACCCAATATTATATCCATTGTTTCGTGTTCTGTCTTGTGTTGAAAGTTTGTTTTCACCTCATCCGAAACTGCTGTAACATATCACCTCACCCAATTGCAGGTATAAAATGAAAGCTGTTTAAACTCTGTTTAGGGTTTGCAGGTTTTAGTTGTGTGTGTGTAAACTAAAGTCTTTGAAAATGTAATAAGTTGTTACGAAACGCGTTCAAGTGTCGCGTTTGACTACAAATAAAAATTAATTTTGGAGAATTAATTTTTCAATGACCCTCAACAGTGAAAAGAAACATAATAAATATTGAGAAAACTCGTGTTAGAATTATTATTCTTACTTTTTCGGTCATATTTAATAATATATATATATATATATATATATATATATATATATATATATATATATATATATATATATATATATATATATGTCGTACCTAGTAGCCAGAATGCACTTCTCAGCCTACTATGCAAGGCCTGATTTGCCTAATAAGCCAAGTTTTCTTGAATTAATATATTTTCTCTAATTTTTTTCTTATGAAATGATAAAGCTACCCATTTCATTATGTATGAGGTCATTTTTTTTTATTGGAGTTAAAATTAACGTAGATATATGACCAAACCTAACCAACCCTACCTAACCTAACCTATCTCTATAGGTTAGGTTCGGTTAGGTAGCAGAAAAAGTTAGGTTAGGTTAGGTAGATTAGGTAGTCGAAAAAACATTAATTCATGAAAACTTGGCTTATTAGGCAAATTAGGCCTTGCATAGTAGGCTGAGAAGTGCGTTCTGGCTACTAGGTACGACATATATATATATATATATATATATATATATATATATATATATATATATATATATATATATATATATATATATATATATATATATATGTCGTACCTAGTAGCCAGAACGCACTTCTCGCCCTACTATGCAAGGCTCTATTTGCCTAATAGGCCGAATTTTCCTGAATTAATATATTTTCTCTATTTTTTTTCTTATGAAATGATAAAGCTACCCATTTCATTATGTATGAGGTCAATTTTTTTTAATTGGAGTTAAAATTAACGTAGATATATGACTGAATCTAACCAAGCCTACCTAACCTAACCTATCTTTATAGGTTAGGTTAGGTTAGGTAGCAGAAAAAGTTAGGTTAGGTTAGGTAGGTTAGGTAGTCGAAAAACAGTTAATTCATGGAAACTTGTCTTATTAGGCAAATTGGGCCTTTCATAGTAGGTTGAGAAGTGCGTTCTGGCTATTAGGTACGACATATATATATATATATATATATATATATATATATATATATATATATATATATATATATATATATATATATATATATATATATATAGTATATATATATATATATATATATATAGTATATATATATATATATATATATATATATATAGTATATATATATATATATATATAGTATATATATATATATATATATATATAGTATATATATATATATATATATATAGTATATATATATATATATATATATACTATATATATATATATATATATATATATATATATATATATACTATATATATATATATATATATATATATATATACTATATATATATATATATATATATGTCGTACCTAATAGCCAGAACGCACTTCTCAACCTACTATGAAAGGCCCAATTTGCCTAATAAGACAAGTTTCCATGAATTAATTGTTTTTCGACTACCTAACCTACCTAACCTAACCTAACTTTTTCGGCTACCTAACCTAACCTATAAAGATAGGTTAGGTTAGGTAGGGTTTGTTAGGTTCGGTCATATATCTACGTTAATTTTAACTCCAATAAAAAAATTGACCTCATACGCAATGAAATGGGTATCTTTATTATTTCATAAGAAAAAAATTAGAGAAAATATATTAATTCAGGAAAACTTGGCTTATTAGGCAAATCGGGCCTTGCATAGTAGGCCAAGAAGTGCGTTCTGACTACTAGGTACGACATATATATATATATATATATATATATATATATATATATATATATATATATATATATATATATATATATAGCCAGATGTCAATAAGTGATAGAAGGGTCACATTTACTGTATTTTGATACTGATAATTAAGTTAATTCAAATGAGATGTTTTCATGATGTAATAAATCCAAAGACTACTGTATTATGTATAATTCTCAACAGAATCGCTGGTGAATTTATAGCACTATGTGGCAATTATATCTCGTTTTCTATTGACGGAAAATTTCACTCCGTAACATCTTCTATTGGAGAATGTATATATATATATATACAACAGCAGCAATATTATCTGCATATTGTATTTAATATTAGTAAATGGTGTCGGATTTCCAACAAGGTACGACATTCAGCCTGTTGGTGGGAACGTCTGAAAGGTGTGTATGGTTACACCTGGAACACGTTTAGTAGAGTTGGTGAACTATTGTGTGTTACTTAGTTCGGTGTATTATACCGTCAGTAAAATGTTCTCTAGTATTGTGTGGGGTATTGTCTGTTTTTTTTTTTTTTTACGCATCATATTAAGTCCATGTCTGTAATATCATTGCAGAAGCCAATAAGGGATCTGTCAGGGGTAAATCTGTAAAATCTGGGTGTGTTTCTTAGTGATATGTATTACTTTATTTCCCAGTGTAATTTACTGTAAAGTGTGTTGTGTGATTTTGGGCACGTCTGTGTAATATTGAAGGGGCCAACTCGAGATCTGTCTGAGGGAAATCTCGTGATTTTGGGCAGTGGATACATATTTTATTCACTGAGGGGTGTGTACTTGTGAACTGTGTTTGTTTTGCTTATCTGCATGACAAGGCCTTCGTGTAATCATTGATTGGCAAATTTACGTAGTCCGTGTGAGTTGATTACAGTAATTAACGTCACCAAGGGTATACACAGTGCATAGATAGGGGAACTGTTGTGTAAATAACTGTAGTGAGATTTAGGTAGTACGTTCGAGTTTAACTATCTGTTCGTAAGACAGCTAATTGATCACTATTAGTATCATCTCAGTGAATTCAAACAGTGGTGAGGGTCCGTCGGTGGGCAACGGTATTTGAGTTAATGCATTCGCTCAGTATTAATGACCTGTCCATGGGACAGTTAATTAATGACTTCAGTTAATTATGGTTATTAACGTCATACAGTGTTTGCTTCTGGGATCGAACTCGATTCATACCCGCACACATCAAATCAAATTTGGTGTGAGAACTTGTGACCTTCCCTTATCAATTGGTTTGCATTAAAGGAGATCAACGACCTAGTGGATAAGGATTTCAACTTCATTGACTTCCTGGAAGTTGCTCTCGCCCTTTTATGAATCCATCTTAAAGTACAAGCTGCTCCTGTGCAGTCCTTTCTGCTGAGTTCCACCTTCAAGAGAAGGTAAATAGGAAAATCTGTAAGATTGATGACCCTGTAAGGCATTACAGCATCAATCATGCCCCTGTATGGTCTTGCAGCAACAGTAAGGATCCATGAAGGTCTAAAAGCATCAATAACGACCCATGCACAGCTTTACAGGATCAATAATGCCCCTATACGGTCTTTCAGCATCAATAACGACCATTGTATGGTCTCACAACATTAATAACGACCCATGTACGGTCTTAGAGCATCAACTATGTCCGCAGTATTGCATAACAGCTTCACAAATGGGCGCAGTACGGCATTAAGCATCATTAAGCATAGAGAGAGACGAATCCCTGCCGAAGATCATGTAACAAGATTTAACAAAATCCTGGACTTTATTTCTTACATATAAAATTGTGAAGTGGTAAAGATAGGATGATATGCCTACGACTTGAGATTGTGGGCGGCAGTGTAAACATATTTTGGTAATGTAATCGTGTACAATCATCCCAACTTTCACCTTATTGTTTGCTTCTTTCCTTCTATCACATAATTTCAATACGTTTGTTAAAAAAGGTAATAATATATAGATAACTTTGCTACACAACTGGTCCCTGAACTTGGAGCGCAGAACGTTACACAATACTGAGGGAACTAGACCTCTCAACGCTACAAGTGAAGGAAGCAAGAAGTAACTTAATTACAAAATTTACGATTCTCAGTATGATTCAACTATGAACAAAGAGGAAATGTTTAGCATTATTTTGGGTGGATGAAGAGGACATGTGTGAAGGTTTGACTCTCAGACTTGCTCACAGGCGGCGAGAGACTCAAGCAAATTGATGGAGCTAGAAAGGGAGACAGCTTAGGTTACCTTTATTCCCGGTTTCCACAGAAGAGATAATAATATACAGGCTCCTCGGGTGCCTTTCATCGTAGGCCTCCATCAGTCTCAGGAGACTATGGAGTTGCGCTCTAGCGTCGGCCTGGTCTGGGGTGGCCTCACCAAGGCATAAAGCCAGGTTAGGTAGATTCAGGGTGAAGCTGTTACCCAGACAGCAGGTCCCCCCTCTCCACGGGGCTGAAAGCTCCAATGGAAAGGCATATAGACAACTTTAATGGGATGAGAAACATTAGGTTTCCAAACGGTGTTCTTGATTATGCAACAGTGCCGTTGATTTGAACCTTTCTAACAGTCTCAGCTATATTGATTTAATCTTAAATTAATGTTAAAATGTGTTAGGAAACACGATAAATCTAAAATAAATATACCGGTCTTTAGCCAAGAAGAAACGGCGGACAAAATTAATAAAAGAACAATAAAAGGAGAGGTAGCGTGTGTAAGCTGGACCTGCGGAGTGTGAGAGCCGCGGAGGACGCTCCCACACCTGGACTACTGCGGCTCCTGGTTATTCTTCCTTGCTCACTGATCTTATCTTGTATAAACACTTAGAATCTGATTAGCAAACGGAAATCTCTGTATTTCTTTGTTTTGTGCAAATTAATTAGTTATTGAGAGTTTGCACCAACTCTGTGACAAGTTTATGAATAATATTGATTGTGTCAATGTTATGCAATTATATTATGTACGAGGATATGTGAACGTAGAGTAAGTGTTGTCTGTAAATGAATGATTAAAGCATAATTAACACAGAGTATTCATATACACGCATTCACCCATACAGTCACATACACACAGGTAAACAACGGTACAGGAACATTCACCCATACAGTCACATACACACAGGTAAACAACGGTACAGGAACATTCACCCATACAGTCACATACACACAGGTAAACAACGGTACAGGAACATTCGCCCATACAGTCACATACACACAGGTAAACACCGGTACAGGAACATTCACCCATACAGTCACATACACACAGGTAAACAACGGTACAGGATCATTCACCCATACAGTCACATACACACAGGTAAACAACGGTACAGGAACATTCACCCATACAGTTACATACACACAGGTAAACAACGGTACAGGAACATACTGTTGTATAAGTAAAGTTTATCGACGGATGAGACTTTACGTTTCTTGATAGTTTCATTACCTTCTTTATTCCCGTTGTTTATGCCTTACACACATTTGTATATTTCAGTTATTTATTAGTTTGTTCAGTCTCAGGATCTTAGAGAGGAAGATTCCGGACACTAGGGATTATCTTTGTCCTTCTTCGTTGTATGTTTAGAAGATAATTTCTGATCATTTAGTAGCACAGGGACCAAAACTCTACATCGTAATACTTGTAAGGTCTCATTAGAGCGAGGTAAAGAATGAAGAGAACATATTAAAATTCATGTTATTTATGGTTCTATAATCAATATGTCAAGCCAGGTATCAATTTCTCTTTAAGAATTTACTAATATATATGGCTGCCTGGGATTCTAATATTAGAATATTACTTCTTCTTGGTCACTTTCACAACCCGATTTGCTAGGATCCACAGTACTGAACTGATATTAAATGTTACGTTTCCCCAAATGCACAAATATTTATTGATCTTCACTGTAATGCATTTTCTACTTATCTTTCAATACTTCAATCCAATAGAGTTCCCTCTTTCTTGTTCCTTCAGAGTCTTTTGCTGCTTTCATATTTGGACTTGTTTTCGTCTTCAAACTTATATATATATAATGTTTACAACAATATGAAGATAAATGAGGTACATTATAAACAACATTGTTGCCCGAGCAGAGCCCCGACGCCCTCCGCCTCTCACTGTTCCCAACTCACACTTCTCGTTTATGTTGGCTTTTGTTGTGGTAACCTTTTTATACTCCATCTGATGCAAGATGTAATATAATCGACTATTGATAAAGTTTTAAGAACATAATCATTCTTCTAGCGAATGAAGTCTTTACATATTAGAAATATTAAAATTGGATCATCAGGTTTGAAATAGGTACACAAAGCTTTCCTAAGCTGTTGAGAGAGAGCACCTTGATGTGAATTACTGTTTATCAAGAAGAACAGCTATCAGGTGGAGGTATAAGGTCATTGTGAGTGTGAGAAGAGACACCAAAGGTTCGTCTGGAACACTTCCTACACTCACACCCATGTAAACATAACATTACCCTGTGAGCTGTTGTTCTCTGAACTGTGATAACATTAAAGTATATCTGTCTAAGAGGCCGAGAACTTGGTTAAGTCGACCTTCCTCTCACTCTCTAAAAAAATAATTATGCATAAACTACATGGTAAATTCTTCAACGTTTAATAATAAATCAACATCGTAACTTTAAAAAAAAAATAAACAATTTGCACTTTTTACAAACCTCTAACAATTTTAATATGTGACCAATGTTGTATATATATCCAATGTGCTGTCAGAATGCAGACTAATCTACAACATTTATTCCAACAGATTTGTCTGTATATCATAGTTTGGTGTAAAATAACTTTAATTCATCCCTTACAATCTTAAGTGCAAAATTCAGACTAAATAATTTCTAACTCCAAAGGTTTTGACTTCATGTAACTGTGTTGCAATAACTGTTTTAGAACAAAGCACTCTACACTTATGTAAAAACTATAAAAATCGATCAGTAAATACAATTTTTGTAGGTTCGCAAAGTTGAAAATCTTTGTCATGCAAATAACTTTACATGAAGTTCACAACAACAGTTCGGTCGTTCTACTGCATGGATTTTCCTGTAAGTGTCGATCAATATTGCTGGGCATTCGTTCTCGAATATATGAAAGTTGAAGGACAATATATTTTGAAATGGGGGAAAAATATATGGTCACATATTCACTGTATATATTCACATATTTACAAATATTTTGTATATATACGCCATTCCACAGGTAAGAGGTGATATCCATGGACTTAGCACTTGTATTGAATGTTCTGATGAATGGCACTAAGTGAACATTAACTACAGTAATGTGTGAATTATGGGGGTAAACAATATAGGTATTTCAGGAACATTATTGCCTATACAGAGGTAATAATAGCAATACATAGGTAATAATAGCTATACATAGGTAATAATAGCTATACATAGGTAATAATAGCTATACATAGGTAATAATAGCTGCTATTGTTTCCGTCACTGTTTGGCTTGAGTGCCATAAGGCTGTGTGTTTGTGGCAAAGAGTGGGAGCAGCGTGCAGGGTGAGGGAAGCACGCAAGGTGTGAGAGACATGACTTCCCCTACTCACTCTCGGGAATCATGTATTTTCGTGGCACCCCCTAGTCTATACATAGGTTTAATAGCTGGGATTGTTAGGCATTGTATGGGATAAGACAGTGTGTGTCTCTGGCAAGGGCGAAGACATAGCAGTCTCGAGAATGACGTGAAAGCCTTACAGATCTACACTTTACGAGGGCGGCTAGCTCACTGACTGAGCTGCGCGGTCACATTTCACCACCTCCTACACTCACACACAGTTGCCACTCTATAAACTTACTATTATTAATGTATATTTTTCCAATCTGTTATTGATAAATCCGATTAATATAAAACAATCATGAACGACCGCTATGAAAGAGAGCTCTCATTTACCCCTTCACGGGAGGGGGAACGCCGCGCCCGGATATACGCGTAAAAATATCCGTAGAAAATGGAATTATTAATGTATTGGCGTGATTTGTATTTTGTAGACTTTGTTACAAATGTCATGAGATTTTGTTACATTGTTTTAGAATTTTTAGATTTTTTACAAATATTTTTTCGGTTCTCGCATCTTTAAACGTCACCAAACTTCAATGACACAGCCCGTCCCTCCAAACAAAGATCTAAAAGTGATTCCATGCACCCGCCAAACCCCCTGTTTATGAATGAAAAGCGGTTTACACACGACTCACAACTGCTGACGTTCGAACATATCCGGAACAAGTGCTTCACTGACGAATTTTGTCCGAATCACAACGCTATAAATGCTTCACCCACGTACTACAAATACAAATAATCGCCAACAGAACCTAAACATCTAACCTAACCTATCCTATGCCTATATATACACAATATGCTAATATATTATAATATTAATTTATACTTGAAAAATTTCCCGTTTTTTTTTAACAGCATGTTAAAATTTATGAATGCGTCTGTGGGGTTGACCGCTGGGTGTAATGGACTTGAGTCGAGGACGGGTTGAATGACAGCACAGCCATGTCAACTCGAAGCAAGACTTTGAGAACAGGAAAAAAGGCTTCGAAGCTTCAAGGCTTCGAAGCAAGGCTTTTCTCAGAATAAGAAAAAGCCAGCCCGTCCTCCAAACAGAGACCAAAAAGTGATTCCATGCACCCACCAAACCCGCTGTTTATGAATGAAAAATGGTCTACACGCGACTCACAACTGTTGACGTTCGAACCCTTCCGGAACAAGTGCTTCACTGACGAATTTTGTTTGAACCACAACGCTGCAAATGCCAGCCCGTATTCCAAACAAAGATCCAAAAGTGATTCCATCCACCCGCCAAACCCCCTGTTTATGAATGAAAAGCGGTTTACACACGACTCACAACTGCTGACGTTCGAACATATCCGGAACAAGTGCTTCACTGACGAGTTTTGTTCGAACCACAACGCTATAAATGCTTCACCCACGTACTACAAATGCAAATAATCGCCAACCGAACTTAAACATCTAACCTAACCTAACCTATGCCTATATATGCACAATATGCTAATATATTATAATATTATTTTATACTTGCGAAAATTCCCGTTTTGAATGAACAGCATATTAACATTTATGAATGCGTCTGTGGGGTCGACCGCTGAATGTAATGGACTTGAGTCGAGGACGGGTTGGCAAATGCTTCACCCACGTACTACAAATACAAATAATCGCAAACCCTAAACACCTAACCAAACGCAACCTATGCCTATATATGCACAATATGATAATATATTATAATACTAATTTATATTTGAGAAAATTCCTGCTTTTAATGAACAGCATGTTCATTATGAATGAGTCTGTGGGGTCGACCGCTGGATGTATGGGACTTGAGTCGAGGACGGGTTGGAGAAAACCGACGACCTAGAGGTTAGCTACAATATTCCACATTTTGATAATGCCATTATTCTCAGATTCGTTCAGAATTTGTATTTCTGTGGATTTAAGGCTGGGCCCAGCACACAACACTGTTTTGCTGAATACTTTGTTCATATTGAATCTTTCCCTCAAGCAGTCTTCATCGATCTTTGCAACAGCCTTTGCTATTACAAACAGGTTTTTTTTTTTTTATTTTGATATAAGAAATATACAAAGTATAGCACAATACATACATGACATGAACCTAAGAACAGAACATAACAACAAAAACATAATCATAAACAGGCATAGAAGAGAACATTACATAATAAGACCCCAGAAACTCCAGGGACACAAGTCCGAATACAAATAAACATAGAAACGGACACACAACAAACGGACGCATACGGACATGGAAAGACACAACTAACATATAAAGAATAAACCAGACACACATATAAATACACAATGCACACAAGTACAGAAATAACACAAAGCATAAGCATATCACACACAAATCATATAAGTAACATAAAAACAAACCATGGCCAAGGCCCAGGCACTACTATATGACAACCCCAAGAAAAAATCCGGGGCGAACAATGAAACACAGAGATACATGTACCCTAAACAAACACACTTCCAGGAAGAACAGCAATCAAACCAACAAAATGAGTAACAAAACAGCCGTATGCAACTCACTCAAGGTACAAGCAACGGCCCACGCAGGAGCCAACATAGAAGCAAACCCACACTCTCACACAACCCCACACACCAAACCGAACACACAACCACAGGAGCAACCACACACACACCCAGCACAACTCCCCCGAGGAGGCCCACCGGAGGGCCGGGGATCTAGGATGAAAACAGAAGACCACTCACCCAAAAGCAACCCCACGCACATACCCACCCGTGAACCAACCACGGAACTCGCTCGGAAACGCACGCTGCACCCACCACCACGTGAACCGCAAACGACCCCTCAAAAACCCCAAAAGCCTAGCAACCCCATAACCCTCCCTCCGACCCACCCACACACAATACACAAAGTCAGCAACAAGAAGACAAAGCGTATTACGAACACGGCGCAACCTCCGCGGAAAGGACAAAAACAAAAATCTCAAAAGGTCACCCCGACACTCAGGTCCACAAACCCCAACCAACACGTCCCGAAACCAATCAAGCAAACCCCGCAACCGCCCGCAAAAATAAAAGGCATGCAACTGCGTCTCAGGAAGACCACAGTGCACACACGCATCAGAGGCACGCAAACCCAGCATGCACAACCGTGCATTAGTCGCCAACGACAAATGCAAGAGCCGAAACAACAATTCCCGCTGTTGCGGAGCCAGAAACCGAGCCCCCAGCGCCGCCCACACATCCCCCCAATCCCAACACGGGAACAAACCCTCCACCCGCGGCGGAACACGACGAAACATAACCCGATACACCGCCTTGACCGACAAGGAAAGGAACCCCGGACAACGGCATACCTCCCGAAGAATCGCCACCGGCCAAGGGTAAACCGGGGGGGTACAGACCGCCGCCTCCCGACAATCACGAAAATCCACCAAATAGCTAAACCTAACAGAGCAATAATAAATACACAAACCATTGAGCCCCCCACCCAACTCAAACCCCTGACACAACGAGACCCAAAAGAGCGCCCGAGCCCTCGTGAACACATCAGGAATGCCCACCTCACCCTCCCGCACAGCCAACACCAACGTCGACCGGCGAACTGGGTGGTAACGACCACACCACACATAACGATAAACCTGGCGTTCCAACCCGAAAGCCAGCTTACGATCCAGGGGGAAAACCCGAGCCACGAACCAGACCCGGGACAAAACTTTGCAATTCACAAGCAACGCCCGCTGATAAAGCGTCAACGGGCGCACAGCCAGCAACCCAATCGCAACACCGACACTCCGGGAAACCATATCCCAATTGCAAGCCAAGGACATCTCATAGGAAGCGAACCAGGTAAGCCCCAAAACCCGCATAGAAGTGACAACCGGAAACCATGACCCCACCCACACAAGGCTAGAGGACCACCCACCAAGACCCATAAGACCGGATTTCGCACGATTTACCTGCGCCCCAGTGGCCAACTCAAACCTCTCAACCACAACCTGGACCGCCCCAACCGACCCCTCCGAGGCCAGGAACAGGACGGTATCATCTGCATAACCGCAGATAGGCAACCGAAGACCCGACGGCAAACGGGGGGGGGGGGGGGGGGGGGACGATCAACGGGCATCCCTTGATCGCCCGAAAAAACGGCTCCTGAAAGACGTGTGACGATAATCTCCTTCAAGAGATTGAGCCTGCTCTTCCCTCCATAATTACGTCGTCGAAATTATATAAAACGACTATGGAAGACATGTCCAACAACGACAACAACACCAGCAAGGCTTGCCAGGGTGAGCAAAACGTATGCAGCCAGCCACCTGTTCGGACTCAAACCACCAAACTACATGTTGATCGCTGCCGGCTCTGCTGATTGGTCGCCGGTCTGGCTGCACCTGCACTCGCCCCCCCCCCATACTACTTGATGTCTGGGGTCGCCACGACCTCAGAATATTCGGTGCTCTCGTTGTCACCACTCCTCCCGGCTAGACGCTAGCATGTACTGAGAGAAGTGGTGGCTTAAAGCCAATATTCCAGCACCTCCCATTTACTTGTGTTGCACTTCTTGTTATTTTTGCCTTAACGTAACTTTTCATTGTGTCATTTAATTATTCTTATTATTTTGATTGATTTTATTATATGAATTTGTTTGTCCATTTTTTCATGTTTTGATTTATTTAACGTAATTAAAATTTCATTGTTAAAGTTTACTTGTGTTTTGTGTGTCTTCTCCTTACCTTACCACAGACGAAGTTCCAGTTTTTTCTATTTTTTTTATAACTATGTGACGAGGCCATACCCCTAGCCTTAAACAGCCGAACACCAACGCGTTACCGTCACAAGTTATATGGGGGCCTGTCCGGGAGCTTCACTCAGGTACTGGTGCCAAGTGGTAATTTATGGTAAGCGTATTTAACTTTGTTAACGTAGCTTTACTATTTTTCATTCAATTTAATTTTTTATAAGGTGCGGTGTATTGTGCATTACGAGAGTAACATATAGTGAAGGTGAGACAACTTTGGATTATGTGGTGACTGTAGGCCTCAGTCATACTCTTAATTGGTCATCTCTCCCTCCTTGTTATTACTCGTATTTACCATCTATGTCCCTTGAATATTTCTCATTCTGACAGATCATCATATTGGTACCCTGGTACTGTGGTCTGCCCCAGGTCAAGAGTACCCAATCTTCTGCAATCTGACTGTAGGAGGACAAAGAGGGCCATAGTTCCTCTAGCTCGAACTTTAGTTGCTGAATTGGGACCTCAGCAGCAGTTCTCGTCACCAGTTGACACCTCGCACCCCTACACGTCAGTCAGAGATGATGATACATACAACGGTAGGGAATTAGCTTATTTTTTCAGAGCACAAAAGTTCGCTAATTCTGTAAGTATCATATTAAATTCAGTGGGAAAAACTTGCTTTATGTCCTATAGAGACTTGGCAAGGTATGCCTACATCCTTGGACTACCAATTTTACTTTTGAAGCATTTAACTGTTTCATTTGTTTTCGAAACTTTGTTTCATTTGTTAGTAGGATTTTCTTGCCCTTATCCTCTTACATGAGTACCGGGTACAAGATTTCCTGCGCCCTTGATTTCATTTAATCATTTAACATCTTTTACTTAACTTTAATTGTTAAAGATCACACAGGATAGGTACCAGTTGCCACGTTGTCCTGTTTCTGACATTTCACTATTGAATATTCGTGTACCTTTATTTGCTAATTTCACCATGTTTCGTCTCCAAACTTTCCGTGCAAATCCAGCAGGTGAAATAGGGACTTTAAGTCGTGCCAAGAGGACTGAATTACAAACTCTTGCACATGAGTGTCAACTAGAAGTTCCCTACCAAGCCAACAAAAATGACCTACACAACCTGTTGCTGGATTACTATTTGGAGCAAGGTAAGATAGACTCTGAAACTCATGAAACTTACTATATTGCAGGAAAAACTGATTTGGCAACGATGAAACTCCAATTGGAACTGGCCAAGATTGAACATGAGCAGCAAAGGGAAGCCCGCGAACAGCAAAGGGAAGCAGCTGCCATAAGAAGGGAAGAACACGAACGCGAAGCCGCTTTGAGGAGAGACGAACAAGAACGCGAAGCTGCTTTGAGGAGAGAAGAACATGAACGTGGACTCGCCCTCCAGGAACGTGAGGTTGCACTACTCCAGGAGCGGGAACGAGTACAGCTTGAAACCAAACGACGCGAGTTGGAGATGCAACGCGAACATGACAAGCAACAAGCAACTCTGGCTCTAGAGTGTCGTCAACGTGAAATCGCCTTGGAAACTTCCCACTTCACTCAACGCCAACAAGCTACTGCCAATCTTCCCGTCAGTTTTAATATATCACATGCAAGTAAGTTAATGCCATCCTTTGTAGAAGCAGAAGTTGATGTGTTTTTCACCACCTTTGAAACCCTTGCTAATCAACTCAGTTGGCCTGTCGACCAATGGGCCACACTTCTCAGAGTCCATCTTACAGGTAGAGCTGCAGTCACACTCAGTACTTTGGCGTCTGAGAATGACTACTACACTCTGAAACAAGCAGTGTTGGACGCTTACCTCCTCTCTACTGAAAGTTATAGAAGGAAATTCCGTGACCACCTGAAGGCAAGTACCACTACCTTCCTCGAGTTTGCTAACACGAAACGGAGGTATTTCATGAAATGGCTGGAAGCAGCACATGTCTCTACTTTTACAGAACTCGTCAACCTGATGCTTGTTGAAGAATTCTTGAGACGTGTGCCACCTCCTGTCCGCCTCTACTTAGCAGATAAAGAAGAAACCGACTACCTGAAGTGTGCTAAGTCGGCTGACACTTACAGCCTCATCCACCGGCTGACACCCGAACCATCCTCCAGTAAGAAGTCGTGGTACAGTTACGAGAAGGTGAGCCCCGATCAAGCTGGTTCACAACTGTACTGCAAGTATTGTAGACTCTATGGACATACCATAGACAAGTGTGGTAAGTCTCAATACAAGGGAACCACTGACCAACAACGACCCAAACCAACTCCTCCTAAGTCCGGTAAGCCTGTGATGAATGTTGGTGTTGATGTTAATGATCTTTCTCTTTTCAGTAACCACCTGTATACTGGAACTGTCTCTGCCAACGGTTCAAATCCGGAGGGACGTTTCAAATTGAAGATCTTGAGGGACACAGCGGCTCTACAATCGATCATCTTGAAGTCGGCTGTGCCCAACATCGTCTACACCGGGGAAACAGTCTTCATCACTGACCTCACTGCTACCACTCCATACCCTCTCGCCAGAGTCCACCTGGATTGTCCCTACGTGAACGGGGAAGTCCAAGTCGCCGTCAGGGAAAAGCCTTTTCCCATGCCTGGAGTGCAACTTCTCCTAGGCAACGACTTGGCAGAAGACCTGCAACCGACCAACCTGATCGTCATGGACAAACCCCAGGTGTGTAACTCTGTGCCAATAAACCCTATTCTTGAGTATGTTCCAGCAGAGGTTCAAGAGAGTGATGAAGTTTCTCCTCCGGTTCTCGTGACCACCCGTGCACAAGCCGCACGTCCACAGCCAGCTGACTCTACTGCTACCGCTGTCCCTCAAGACCCTCAGAAACTACCCCCGCATCTGACCAAGTTGGAGTTCCGTAAGTTGCAGAGGGAAGATCTTACCTTAACACCATTGTTTTTCCAGGCTGAGACTCAACCCGACAGTATTCCTGGGTTCTTCCTAGAGAACGACTTGCTCTACCGCAGATATAGACCCAGTAAACTGAAGGAGGACGACGATTGGGCCAACATCGAACAACTTGTGATTCCCACCAGCCTGCGGCCCACTATTCTACACCTGGCCCACGGAGCATTCTCCCACTACGGCTTCAACAAGACTTACCATGGGATTCGTCAAGACTACTACTGGCCAGGTATGGTAAATAACGTCAAACAGTACGTAAAACAGTGTCATACATGTCAGATGGCAGGCAAACCGAACGTCTCCATTCCCAGAGCACCACTGATTCCCATACAGGTGCCTGCGGAACCTTTCCACAGACTCATAATAGACTGTGTTGGTCCTTTACCTCGGACCAGTTCAGGTAACGCCTACATCCTAACCATCCTGTGTCCTACCACCAGATTTCCCATAGCAGTTCCAGTGAAGAACATCACGGCTGCTACGGTTATCAAACATCTATTGAAGATCTTCACTCAATACGGATTTCCCAGGGAGATTCAAAGTGACTGTGGCACCAACTTCACCAGTGATCTCTTCAAAAGGACACTGGAGGAGTTCAACATCAAACAGGTATTGTCCAGCCCCTATCATCCTGCTTCACAGGGTTCTCTTGAACGTAGTCATCAGACCATCAAAGCACTCTTGAAAAAGTTTTGTAGTGAAACCTCGAAGGATTGGGATAAGCAGATTGACCTTATAATGTGTATTTTCAGAAGTCTCCCCAATGAGTCCCTAGGAGTATCTCCTTATGAGATGCTCTACGGCTGTAAGTGCCGTACTCCCCTTAAGGCTTTCAAAGACTCTCTCAGAGATGCCACCTTCAGTGAGCATCAGAATGTGCCCCAGTTTCTTCAAAACCTTCAACACATTCTAGAGAGAGTCCACCGCTTTGCCCATGATAATCTATTGAAAGCCCAGGTGAGAATGAAGACTCATTACGACCAGACCAGCAAAGTAAGAAAATTCAAGCCGGGAGACTTCGTCCTTGCCTATTTCCCTACCCAGGTTCACCTTTACAAAACAGATTTTCAGGACCCTACTGCGTCAAAGAGTGCAGAAGCAACAACACTTACGTCATAGAGACTCCAGATAGGCGGCGGAAGACCCAGCTGTGCCACGTCAACCTCCTGAAGCAATATAATGGTACTCCTCCCACTGTCTTGACTAATTGTTCTACCTTCACAGAACCCTACATCCACAGTGAGACCATCCCAGCTTCTTCTCCCGAAAGCACTGACAAGGAGTCGGCGCTTTCTAATTCCGAAATCCTTAATGATCTTCCCAAATGCTTTCAGGATAATAATCGTGCTCCTATGCCCTCTTCTAATTCCACTCTCACCTCGTCAGATAAGCCCTTCATCCTCCATGTCGACGCCAATGGTACCGACGATGGTGGTGTCGTGATGCAGCAACGAGGCGAGAAGAATACACCTGTCAGCGACTACTGCTACAAGGAACGACGGAACAATTGGCAAGGAGCTACTCTTCCTCATCCTGAAGCTTCAGCACTTCACTCCACACCTGAAAAGTGCTCGGTCCACCATCAATACGGACCACACCACCCTACACCTCCTGCAGCACGCCCACTTCTCATCTCAACGTCTTCTACTATGGGCTTGCTAACTGCAGAAATTCAACCTGGAGACACGCTATACCAAGAGTCTGACAACATCTTAGCCCCTGATCTCTCCAGAGTTTATGAAGTAGAAGCAACTCCATCTAATACTCCACCACATAACGACGTACTTCTTCCAGAACCGCAGGCTTCGGGGGAGAGTTGTGACGATAATCTCCTTCAAGAGATTGAGCCTGCTCTTCCCTCCATAATTACGTCGTCGAAATTATATAAAACGACTATGGAAGACATGTCCAACAACGACAACAACACCAGCAAGGCTTGCCAGGGTGAGCAAAACGTATGCAGCCAGCCACCTGTTCGGACTCAAACCACCAAACTACATGTTGATCGCTGCCGGCTCCGCTGATTGGTCGCCGGTCTGGCTGCACCTGCACTCGCCCCCCCCATACTACTTGATGTCTGGGGTCGCCACGACCTCAGACCTCAGAATATTCGGTGCTCTCGTTGTCACCACTCCTCCCGGCTAGACGCTAGCGTGTACTGAGAGAAGTGGTGGCTTAAAGCCAATATTCCAGCACCTCCCATTTACTTGTGTTGCACTTCTTGTTATTTTTGCCTTAACGTAACTTTTCATTGTGTCATTTAATTATTCTTATTATTTTGATTGATTTTATTATATGAATTTGTTTGTCCATTTTTTCATGTTTTGATTTATTTAACGTAATTAAAATTTCATTGTTAAAGTTTACTTGTGTTTTGTGTGTCTTCTCCTTACCTTACCACAGACGAAGTTCCAGTTTTTTCTATTTTTTTTATAACTATGTGACGAGGCCATACCCCTAGCCTTAAACAGCCGAACACCAACGCGTTACCGTCACAGACGATATACAGGAGCATCGAAAGCGGACAACCCTGCCGCACCGAACGACGCACAGGGAAAGAAGCACTCAAAAACCCATTTACACAGACCCGACTACAACATTGAGCGTACAACATACGCACCCAACGAACAAACAAGGGCGGAAATCCCAGCCTCCCCAACACACGAAACACAAAATCGAGTGAGACACGGTCGAAAGCCTTCGACCAATCCAGACAAAGCATCGCTGCCGACAAGCGAGAGTCGGACACGTACAAGAGCACATCTCGAAACAATGCATTGCAATGCAACAAGGAACGACCCAGAACACCACAAAACTGCTCCACAGAGACAACAGACGCAACAACACTGCGACACCGACCAGCCAAGACCTTAGACAGGATCTTTAGTCGACATTCAACAAAGTAATGGGCCGCCAGTTTGAGAATAACCGTAGATCGCCCGACTTCGGGAGAAGCCGCACAATCCCAACGCACTGAGACATAGGCAGAACACACTCCCGAAGACAAGACTGGACCACCTCCAGCAGAACATCCCCCAACACATCCCAAAAGGGGACATAGAACTCAATAGGAAGACTATCCGAACCCAGCACCTTCCCGGAACGAAACGACCGCACCACCACAAGCAGCTCCGCCAAGGAGACCTCTTTCACCAGACCAGCACACTCCGCTACCGACAACCCAGGAAGGCACCGACTCAAGAAATCCTCCGCAAGTGCGGCGTCCCCAGCCACCTCCGCATAAAGCGCAGCCAACTCCTGCCGAACATAGTGCAACACCCCACCAGTGTCCGAAACAACCGTCCCATCTGGCCGTTGCAAGGCCGTAAAAAGAACAGAGTCCCGCGCGGCCCGTACCTTACTTAAAAGAAATGGAGAAATTCGTTCCCCGTCAACCCTCTCACTTACACGAGCTCTCACACGCACACCCTCCGCCCACTCACTCCGCAACCCGCATATACGCGCCTTGCAGTCCACAATCTTATCAAAACAATCAACACCAGCATCGTACCTTACATACAACCTCGACAGCTGCGCCTGCAACAACCGCAGCAACCCAAAGCGCCCAGCAGCCTCGCTCTTAGCAACCACGCGAAAAAACAAACGACACTGCACTTTACACCACTCCCACCACTCCAAGACAGACAGAAACTCACAACGCCGGGCTCGAATCCCGACCCACCAACACCGAAACTGACGACAAACACGCGGAGAACGCAACAACCCACAGTTTAGCTTCCACCACCCCGCACCGACCCGCACCTGACTGGGTACCCCAACTCGGACCACCAGTAAACTGTGGTCGGAGAACGCAACCGGGACAGTGCGAAAATCATACACCGTACATTCCCCACCATTGACATACACCCTATCGATGCGCGAACGCACCCCACGTGCAGCAAAAGTAAACGACAACCCTCCACCAAAGAGCACGGCAGCGTCTCGGAAACCACATGAACGCACCACCTCCAGCAGCGCACCCGAGACATTCTGCGGACGAGCGCTACAACAATCCCGTGCAC
Organism: Procambarus clarkii; assembly: GCF_040958095.1. NCBI lineage: Eukaryota > Metazoa > Arthropoda > Malacostraca > Decapoda > Cambaridae > Procambarus > Procambarus clarkii. The sequence continues at coordinate 5,027,253 of NC_091160.1, forward strand.
TCGTCACACAATTGAAGTCCCCTCCTAAAATCATGCCCCGCGTATCATGGCGCAAGAAAGGAAGAAGCCCCACCCGAAAAAACTCCTCCCTCTCCCGACGACGCGCTGCACCCGAGGGGGCGTACACCGTCAAAAACGGAATCACGACCCCCAAAAACTCCACCCGCACAAACAACACCCGCCCATCCTCGTCCAACTCCGTGTGAAGCACGGAGAAGGAGGCCTTACGAGAGAATAACATAAGGGTCCCCCCGAAAGGCGTCCTCGGCGAGTTGAGCACCACATGATAATGCACGCTTAGACACTGCAACACAGACACATCATGCACATTATGCTCCTGTATGAGAACCACATCCATACGTTGCTCCTGCAAAACATCCAACAGGCCCAACTGGACCCCAAGAGCATTCAAACCCCGAACATTCAAGGACGCACAAACTACAGAGGGCGCCATCGGGACAACCTCAGGACACCCCCAACCCGTCGCGACACACAGGCCGCACTTCATCCTGGACCCCAGGGCGATCACAGTGAACACCGCCAGTCGCCGTACCCAGCCCCACGCACGAGCCCTCTGCCGGATCCGCAGAGCCCCCACCAACCGGAACAAGGGCCGAAGACCCCCGACAGTTACTCTTGGACAACACGACCACCAGGTCCCGGTCACCGCGATGAGCCACCCACCCAGAGGTGCCACCATCAGGAGGCGCAGCTGCCGTCACTGGAGGCACCACAGAAGAAACCTCCTCAATGTCCTCGCCCGCAACCTCCATCGCAACACCGCCCTCCGCCCACAACCGACGAGGCGATGTATCCTGAGCCGAACGACGGAGCTTCACATGAGGCTGTTGATCGCCAGTACAATGACCCCCAGCAAGGGGTGCTCCAGAAGAACCCAACGCGGGCGGGCCCAAAGCCGAAGCAGCACGGACACACACAGCAGCAACCTCCACAGCATGGGGCCACAGCCTACCACCACGCCCGGAGACCGGAGCAGAAGGAGCAGGTCCAGAAAGCGGGAGAGCACACTCCAGCTCACAGGGGCATCCACCACGGACGCCGAGGCAATCGCAGCTGACGAACCACTGGACAAGGCGACCTTCGTAGACGACGCGGGAGTCGACGCAGAGTCAGAGGGCAGGGAGGAGGACACACACCCCACCACCCCAGCATCCCTGGGCAGCAGACAATCTTCAGCAGGGGAAGCAGGCACCACACCAACAGCAGCAGCCGAGGACCGCACAGAAGCCTCTGGCCGCGGATGCACCTCCGCCACCACCGAACGAGGAACCCCCGAGGTAGGAGCTCCCGTTCCCACAGAGCACACCGGGGAAGCAGACGAACTATGTCCCGACCAAACAGGGACAGAGGGAGCACTTGCTGAACCCGCCGCAGGAACCACCCCAGGCACCTCGCCAGGGCGAGAAGGCGATGAGGAAGCCCCCCGCGTCTCCAAAGGGGGGAAGTCACCCTCCAAGAAAACGGAGGGAGCCTCAGCCCGAGGAGCATCACCGCTCGCTGCCACATGGCCCTCAGCACCACACCGGAAACAAGTGCGAGTCTGTCCCTGATAAAATACTCTGAGCGAGAGCCCACGATACAGAAGACGAGACGGTACCGGTGACGTAATCTTCATACCTAGCATACGAATGCCCGTACCCAGCCCGATGAAACTGCACCTCTCCATACTTTCCAAACACAACCCGCAGCTCATCCTCAGAGAACGTCACCGGTACACCATGCACACTCACGTACTGCACGGCCCCCCAGGGATCCGAAACGGCCACAGACACAGCCGTGTCGGTGACTGGAACCGAGTGGCCGGCCCAACGCGGCACAAACTCCTTGTACAGCGAGCTCCTGCAGAAGGTCATCGCCACTCGCGTAGGGGAAAGCTTTTCCAGCCCTATCAAATCCTGGACATCCGCTTGAAGCACATCGACGACAGCAACTTCCACAATCGCCCAGTCCACATCCCCTGAGAAGTCAAGGCACGCGACTGAGGTCGGACATACCGTGCTCTGTCCGGCTGTTGGGGTACTACGTGCGTGTGTTTTATGCCCGGCAACCCCGTACTTGCTTCCAGTGTGGCTTGTTGGGGCATCAGGCTGCCGGGTGTACTGCTGATCCGGTCGCTCCTGTGAACTTGTTCCGTGAGGAGGATGTCCCGCCGCTCCCTCTAGAGGAGGACTCCGGGGGTGAGGAGGTGAGCGTCCCGTTCGCTGCTGCGGCTCCCCCAGTGTCACCCGACGTTCACCCGGTTGTTGCAGACCCTCCTCCGGGTATTGCGGTGCCGTCGGATGTTCCTCCTGACCATGTCTCTGGCCCTGCCGTTCCCATGGACCTTCCTGGTGATCCCTGTGGAGCGTCGCCGTCGGCTTCCTCGTCTTCGGCTGTGGACCCTGGCCCTGCGTCCTCCCCTCGGGTTCCTCCTGTGCTGGGTGCTGGGGTAGCTGCGGTGCCTCCTGCTGTGTGTGGTCCGGTTCCCCCTGTGGTAGAGGCTGCTGCCGTTCTGCGACGGGCGTCGGTTCGCCCGGTTCGTGAGGCCAGTGGTTCTGGGTCCGCCTCCGGCTGTGAGGATGTGCGGCCAGTGCCCAAGCGGTCCAGGCGATCTTCTACTGCTTGGGCTGATGCGGAGAACTACGACGCAGATGGAGCTTCAGGGGATGATGTGGCGCCTCCGGGTGCTTCGCGTTCTACGACGCTGGTGGTGGCTGACGTCCATGTGTCTGCTGTTGAAGATGTTTGTACCTATGATTTACCTCCTGTTCTTTCTCCTGCAGAAGGTTCTCCGCAGTGGGGGGTGGTCGCTCCTACTGACGTGGATGGTGAGAGTTCTGGTGCGCGCCGAGGCATCAAGCTGGTACTGAAGAAGGATGCCAAGCGTGGGGGGTCCCGGCAGGTACAACGTCCGGTGGTTGACGCGGAGCGCTGTGAGGCGGCCGAGGAGGCTCCCAGTGCGCTGCCCATTGCCCGGCCTCGTGGGAAGGAGCCCCTCCCTCTCATCTTGGCCTCCGGGGTGGCGCATGGTGTGCAGCATCCTCTGCAGTTTGACATTATTGACCGCGTGCATCCTGTTCCGTGGTGCCCTTCTTCCATCTGGGTACAGCGGGCTCGGTGTTTTGTTGTGGGTGTGCCCGAGTTGATGCCTGATCCTCGTACTGTTAATACTGTGCCTGTTCCGGATGACATCATGTTACTGTGGGAGGCGTATTGTGTTCGGTTCCCGGCGGTGGAGTGGCCGGATAAGTATGAACAATTTGAGTAGTCTGTGTGCTTGCTGTGACCTGTGGTTTGTTTGCAATGTATTATACCTATTGTGTGCCCTTCAGGCCGGTGTTGTGTTTTTCATGACTGTTGTTTTGTTGTATTTATTGTATTTCCGTTACCCTTCTGTCCAGTATTGTTGTTTCTTTTTCCTGTGTTTCATTGTGTTTATGGTCATTGTTGTGATTTTGTTGTAGGCCCTTCAGGCCGGTATTAGTGTATTTGTGTTAATTTGCTTTGTGCTTTTGTATTTTTTTGTCTGATTGTTTGTTCTTGGTTTCTTATTTTATAATATTTATTGTATTGTATTTATTCGCATGTTCGCATGTAAAAATAAAAAAAAAAAAAAAAAATTACAAACAGGTAAATCATACTAGAGCACCTTGCTGAGCTGGGAATATAAGGTAAATTATTGAAATGGACAAGGGATTATTTGTCTAATAGAAGAGCACATGTTTTGTTTAATGGTGTTATAAGCACAGAAAGTAAACATTTTGATCTGGGAACTCGTGAGGAGTCCTCAGCCCCTTGTGGTTCAACGTTCCAATGCATAAATTTATTGACGACCTTCCAACTAATAATGAAAACATGGTCATTTATTATGCTGAAGATATTTGTTTACAAGCACCCTCCGAGCCTAGAACGTTAGTTCTGCTCGATGCTTTTGCTACTAGCGCTCAGGAATGTAGGCTCCTTATCTCGGAACTCCTGGAACAATTACTTTGATATCATATGTTCAGGTAGGATAAACGTGTTTCGTGGCAGAACGAAACAAGTAGGAGTAAGACATCAAATGTTCCTGTAGGATACACGTCTTCCGGGGCAGAAATAGCAGAAGTAATATGAGATGATGACATACACGGAAACAATTGTTATGACCCCACATACACTAAGTATGACTGGTGTATGATGTGATCATACATTAGTATAAATAAGGCAGTGTATCCTAGCCTAATGTATCTTAAATATATGATTATGCATATATTCTTATATTCTATGTATTACTGCATATAATACACTTTATATTCCTATGTACTATGTATACATTTATATGACTGATGTATTACGCCAGTAATATGTATGTATTATGATATATCCATTCCCTAATTGAGAAGTGAAATAGCCTTTTGTCACATTGCATTGATCGTGTACTTGACATACTTGTACAGTGAGAACATATACAATGGGCAGTTTTGGGGGGCTTAGGTTGTATATATTATACTTGTATTAATGTATAATGATGTATTAGAGCTTGACCGGTAAAGTTCTAGACTCCTCCCTTAACCCCCCCCCTACCCCCTTCCCTTCCCTTGCATACTGGTCTGGTAAATGATGTTAAGTATCGTATATATGAATTCTTTGTTTCATTTCTTTACATATATATTAAGTCTTGTGTTTTATCTACTGGTCTTATCTGCTCTTGAAAGATGTGTTTGCAATTTTATATTAGTTATTTGTATGTTTATGGATTTATTGCTAGTTGTTACGACCCTTGACCTATGGTTATGGTTCCTCTGTTTTGCAGTTGTAAAAAATATATTATAATACGACCTTGCCTACTTAAAGTGTCTATGGTAAATAATTCAACTGCTTACTCAACAAAGCAATATATTTAAAGTAAAAGTAACAAAGAACATATAAATGGAAATACAGGTAGCCAGAAATATTAATGCACCTGAAACAATAACACAATATCATTATATAAGCACTGACCACTATTTTAAAACTTAAATGGATAGATGGGTATGCACATAATGGTCTAACCAGGAAATTAGTTATGCTACTAAACAATAAACAAATGCCACAGACTTATCTCCTAACATGTCCACGCCAGCCAGCTCCACCCACGAGACTGGTGTTGCTGGAGCCTGCACGGCATGCAGGTGTCTACAAGTTACCAACTAAAACCCACATGAAACCTCTAGATACACTGCTATCAAAGAGTAATATTTAACAACATAATTATAACTAAACTTATATGCCTATAACACTGCTAAGGTGTAAATAAGAAATTAAGTACAATCAATAAACAGGAATAATTACAGGGGTGAATCAGTGACGCTAGCTTGATACACTGCACGCATTACTGGAACATCCCAAATATGGTCATCCCCCCATGAGACGCCACGGTCTCTCCACAAAGGAATGAACATGCAATAACATAACACAATATTAAATACAGCACACTACAGCATGCTACATTTAAATCAAACATATATATAGTGGAACACAACTGGATACAATGTTTTATTTAAATAACTGAGGAAAGAAATAATGGACATACATGTTTATCATGATAAATGTTAGAATCAAGTATATGGATTCGTAACACCAAAATCTCCTCAAATCTAGAATGACAAAGGGTAGGATTAAACAAGTATACAGTTATACGGTTCTCAAGGGTGACTGTGTCCTGTACCACACATAACACTGGTCTGGAGCCTTGAAATGCTTTCAACGTGTTAATGTGCACTACTAAAACTTTGGAAGGGTCCTACAGACTTTTAATTTTATAAGTTAACTCAGAGCGTCTGCAAAGAACTTCAAAATGACCTTCAAAATAATGAGCTAAAGCAGCTTCCACTCTGGATTTCAACACAAGAACAAGATCACCTGGCCGGAAACATCTTAACTTCACCTTGAACTTCTTGTCATGGTGTTGTTTCATCATAAGCTGCGACTTCTTCAGATGCTCACTCGCCACGTCCTGGTACTTCTTCAACTTGGACTGGATCTCACTCAAAAACCGACTTCCATCAGGGAGAGAAACGTTTCCAATCATCCTCTCACGCAGCAACTGGATTGGGCCTCTCACTTGATGTCCGAAAACTAATTGGAAAGGTGAACATCCCAACGAATGCTGTAACCCATTTCGAGCTGCAAATAATATATCGGGTAAATCCTCATCCCAATTTCGTCTGGAGTGTTCGCCAACAGTCCGTAACATCTGCTTCATGGTCTGGTGAAATCTCTTCAGGACATCTTGACTCTGTGGATGATAAGTACTGGACACACGATGTTCTATATTGTACTTCACACAAAATCGTTTGAACTCTCCAGAACGGAAGTTACTACCGTTGTCTGACTGGATCACTCGAGGAAGTCCACAGTACAAAACTTTATCACATGATGGATGACTGTCTTTGTTCTAATATTACATACAGGGTAACTTGGATGTGAACTTCCAAGGGAACTATGGGAACTTGGATGTGGTGCACAATAAGGTTACCAAAAATACATGACCTGACTTGGTCCGAATAAAAGGGCCTACACAATCGATAATGATGTTGGAAAAAGGTTCACTTGGAACTACAATTGGATGCAGGGGAGCTTTAGGTACATTTTGATTAGGTTTACCCACCATTTGACAGGTTACAAATTGTCTACAATGTTTGCAAATATCGTTCTTAAGACTGGGCCAATAAAAATACTTAGATACCTGATACAACATTCGACTCATCCATTGGTGACCACTTTATGGATCGTCGTGTGCAGCTGAGAGGACTTGTTCTCGGTATGCTTTGGGGACCACAAGCTGGGTAACACTCTCACAGTCCTCTGAAGAGGGAGATAACTTAGATTTCCATCGTCTCATCAGCATCTGATCTCGGTGGAAGTATCCAACATCATCTGCCAAAGCATCCTCCTCTTTAACAGTTTTAGAAAAAAACATGCATATAAACTAGGGGTCACTCCGTTGAAGTTGGGCTAAAGTGTGGGACTTCACATCAAAATTAGGGGGAGAGGTAGTAACAGGAGGTACAACTCCATTACATGGCACAACTCCCTCAGTTGCACTAACCTCAACCAAACGAGCAATAAAAGTGTCAGCCAAGTTGATTTCCGATTCTAACGTTGGAGGTTTTCCAGCCATCCCTCTCGTTGTAGGGTTGGAAACATCACTCGGGGACTTGGCGACTTGAAATCTAGTGACTGCGCTGGCTGGATACGCTTCCGGAGCAATCTCACTCGTTTCTGAGAGAACTCTACCTGGGTCACTGAACATGATAAGAAGATGACTGTGTTTTAAGGTGCCAGCAATGTCATTCCCTAAAATTATATGGACACCAGGTATGGGTAAGGTATCACACACACCTACAGTACATAACCCAGGATTATAGGGGATTTAATGTATACTTGCATAACAGGAGCACGTTGCACTACCCCAACTATACCCTGTGTAAGTATCACTTCGTCCAGGTCAACTTTCTTGACCTTGGACAACATACTGGAAGTAATCAAGGTTAACGACGCACCAGTGTCTCTAAGCATAACTACAGGAATCCACTTGTCTACAACTCCAACCATTTTAACATGAATCATAAATGGTCATAACCAGCAAGCCACTCTGGCTTACCCTTACAATATGTCGCAGAATTATGACCTTGCCTTATTTTACTCACCACCTAGGCGTTTGGTCGTAATTCCGGATGTAACCTGAAACAATGACGGACAACATGTCCTTTCTTTGGGCAATAATTACATTGTTTTACATCAGCCGAACTTGTCGAACCTGATGTGACTCTACTAAGGTTAACAATACCCTTAGATTTACTAGATGCATGGTCTGCCCTGGCTGTAAGAGCAGACTTAGCATTTTAATGACTACTCTTTGACTTCTCAGAATTATCCTGCTTAGAAGTGAATGCTTTAGGTGTCATATGAGAGTTATTATACCGTATCTTATTTATCGTCTCATGTTCATCTGCCATCATAGCTAAATCATGAACATCTTTTTATGAACGTTTACCTGTGGCTAGTGCCATGGCAAACTTTACAGGCAAACAAGACAAAAGTTCTTCTACTAGGATGAGCTGCTTAAGGGATAAAAATTCATGAGTATTATTTCTATTTAGCCGCATGTCAAAGATTGACTCTTTTTACCCGAGCAAAATCTGTAACTGGTCAGGTGCACGCTTGAGACCTTTAAACTTTTGTCTTAGTGCCTCTGCATTGAGTTCATATGCTTGCAAAATCCTCTTTTTGACTGTAGGGTAATGAAAGCTGTCTTGGAAAGGGAGCAAGGAAAAACTCTCCTGTGCCTGCCCACGCAACTGACCTTGCATAATGGTCACCCAAGAATCCTCTGGCAATTTCAAACTAGCAGCTGATTTTGAAAAATGCAAGAAAAACAATTCGGGGTCCTCTCATCATATTTGGGTAATTCAAACCATTTAGGGAAATAAAGGCCACTACTGTGACTACTGCCTGAACTGCCTTTAGAACCCTTACTACTAACAGCAGCTGCAGCGTCTAGCTTTTTCTCTTCAAGCCTAATCTGCGCATCAGACATCTGCTGTTTAATTCTAACTGTCTATAACTCTATTTTTTCTGCCTAATTTCCTCTTCTCTTCTGAGTCTAACTAACTCTAACTCTGCTTCTCTCTGCCTAGTTTCCTCTTCTCCTCTGAGTCTAGCTAACTCAAACTCAACTTGCCTTAGCTGAAGTTTTAACTCCTGCCTTCTTAGTCTCCCAGTACTCTCAACCTCGTCAGGGTATTCTTCTAATACCTCATCACTCAACATGCTATCTTCTACTAGATCCAGAAAAATGATTCACAATATTTTAGCTTTAGTCATTCTGGGTGCCACTTCTAACTCTAGGGTTTTCCCATAATAATCAACACTGATTTAGTTATGGTTTTAATCCTATCCACTGATAGATTCTGCAAAATCGCTTTTACTACTTGCTCCCTCTTAATTAATTAAAAAGACACTTTCTACAAAAATTTAGTATTTCCACAATAAGAATATACTAGACTAGCATGCCCCACAGACACGCAAAAATGGAACTCTTATCTCTGTTGTAGAGCGTTGCAAGTGCAGTATTAACTAGGTTCACATGGGTCTGCAAGCTATATCATACGCAGAGATATAAATCATCAACGCGTCTTCTACAAAAGATACCGGAACATTCACTTCAAAGGCACTACAAACTAGAAAATAATCATGGGTCTGTCAAACCGTGTCATACGCAATATTAATCCTGAACACTAGGATTACAACAATAAAGGTCCTGAACACAGCAGTTACATCATAATGATCCTGAACAACAGGACTTACCTAATTGAGATCACGGACAGAGCCCCCATTTACTGAAATGTTATGGCCCCACTTAATGGTTAATGGAGAGAGTGAATCTACAGCATCGCTGGAAAACATAGCCTGGCTAAATATCAGAAGTTGTCCAGGGTAATGATGGTTAGTAAAAAATATTCCAGTTTACTGAGAATAAAACATAAATCCATAACATCATAAGAAAAGTACAATCTTGACCACTCACATTCTATTACTTAATCCAGCTTCTCAAAGCTTGGCATGATCATCAACAGGTCTCAAAACTGCATACACTCAGCACTAGCTGACACCAGGCTCTATCCTGGCACAGTGGGACACTTGTGCCTATTATCCTGCTAATACCTATACAGGATGGTGGTGTCACATTCATTAACAAAGGAGGTATGAAGTATCAATATCATACACAGCACAATGACATCACTTAAGATCCTCAGGTATCCACCTCACTAATACATATAAAAGCACCTACCACCTGGTATAAATGATGAACAACGGTTGAACAGATCCCTGATATACACTACTGCATCATAATTAATATCCTAGTAGTCAGTTAACACAAATATGGCCACTAAACCGGACCAGAGCAACACACGTCCACCTTACTAGAAAGTGCAAAGAGTAGTGACAGCCCAAGAGCCAAGCAGGCTTGGAGCGACACCGATTCCAACATCTACTAGTAAACTGACTCTCATCTTTCAAATATCTCAAGCTCATATACAGACATTTCTCAGTAAGTTCTAATTCATAATATAACAAAATCAAGGTTACAATACACAACCTTACATAATAATACATATCAATAATTCATTACATTAAAGATTATATCATGATATTTAAATATGTGATCAGGGGATTCATATTAGCAAGACATGGTAACACTGGTTGGGGACGGTACGCAAGGGTGGGAGAGATTGTTAACGGAGGATTTTAAGACGTTACCGTATCAGCCGTTATACATAAGTATATATGAATACAATATAAAGTATATATATATACAACATGAGTATCAAAACCTTGTCTCTGTGGTATACATCTCACAGTGCCAGAATATAATTTACTGTCATGAAAAGTGGACAATACAATGAACAATAATGAAATGGATATTTCACAATATACATGACAGTAATACATCAGAGACCTAAATCTGTACATTCTACATCATAGTTCCCATAACAGGTCCTATACAGCAATACGTAGCATTACATTCTATAAGCCTATATGGGTGTTTTCCAAACTACATGACATTAAGCTACTGCTATTCATTGGACTACCAATATATACCCAGGTTACGCTCTAGCTGCCGTGAGGTGCAGACGTGTCACCTGGGCTTTCCGGTAGTTGCAGTGTTTGCCGCTTTCGATGGCAGGGGGTGTGGGTGTCTCTACCCTCCCTGCTGTACCTGGCTGGTGTGGACGTGGCGCTTTTGACATGGGCGGCTATCTTCCCCCTTTTGTGAGAGTAAACTCCGTGGGTTTGGAGTTTACGGGGCGTGCAGGATATCCTGTCGTGGAGATGGTTATGTGTGACATGTTCCGTATCCCGGTCATGAATATCTATGGTGTTGAGCTAGTAATTGCTCACTGTGTCGTTATTAAATATGTGGGAGAAGTGGCGTACCATGACTTTCTCCGGCGGTACGAGGGACGTGCCTTGCAGCTACCAAATGGCGCCGGATCTGTGTCTATACAACCCGTTCTCACACAAGACAGCACATATATGACTTAATGCTTAAAGTCAATATGTTGAATATGACTTAGTAAATATGTGATATATTCCCAGTTACTTTTTTTCCAAAACCCAAACTCTTCCTCACGTACCAATTTACGTTTCACAGTACCCGTCCGTCAACCTAGATAGCAGAATAGTCGTGATTGGTTCAATTATAAGGAAAATTGTAGTTTTCAGATCCCACATGGGTTGTAAAATTTACCTACTATTGTCCATGCTCTTAGAATATTACAGATCAGCTACTTCCTATTGAAGGCTCGTAGTTTTGTTTTGAGAAATATTAGTTGTTCTTAGTAAATTATAATAAGCACTAAAAATTATTACATAGAATAACAGTCCTTCGTCAATCAATATTATATACCATAGTTTGTGCTTTACAAATCTTTAAAGGATGTTTTGTAGGAACGCTAACAGAAAACGATGTTACGTTGGAATGTCTATGGGGTAAACTACTGCAAACAGGATATTATTGTGTCTACTATACCAACTATAGCTAGGATGGGTATATTGTCCACTACCACCTGTTAGGTGGGTAAGGGGTCCAATACCACCCACAGGATGGGTATGAGGGTCACATCCACCCACAGGATGAGTATGGGGACCACATCCACCCACAGGAAGGGTATGGGGTCCAATACCACCCACAGGATGAGTATGGCGTCCACTACAACCCACAGGATGGGTATGGGGCTCCAACCACCCATAGAATGAGTATGGGGCTCCAACCATCCATAGAATGGGTATGGGGTCCAATAACACCCACTGGATGTGTTTGGCGTCCATTGTCGCGCGTCGAGCTCGAAAACCGCAGCATTCATCTCAGAACTATGCCTATTTCACGCAGATTTCTTAATAAACGTAAGAGTTTTATATGTCACAAGAAAGATAGAAATATAAGCTTCATTCTAAATACCTTACCATGGGCATATTTAAATTTAAAGCGAAGATACGTGTATTTTTATAATAGCCGAGCTCCGACCCCGGACAGATCGATCGACCGAGCAACTCTTTATTTATTTATTTATTTATTTATGCATATACAAGAATGTACATTGGGAATGTGAGGATACATAATATGGTAATTACAGTCTTGTATAGCCACTAGTACGCGCAGCGTTTCGGGCAGGTCCTTAATCTAAGAAAATTTTAAGAAGGTAAATGCTTGCAAAATTTATAGACAAAAAAATGATAACAGTTACGTGGAATGAAAAAAATAAGATGAGAGAAAATTGTAGGTACAGTATATTAAAGCACATAGGTAGCTAAGATTGATTGCAATGACAGCTTGAATGGTAGTTGACAAAAATTGGTAGGCACAATACAGCAGAAACAATATAAGATTGATTGCAATGACAGCTTGAATGGTAGTTGACAAAAATTGGTAGTCACAATCCAGCATATGGCTAGCACATAAAAGAAGACAGCAATGAACACAATGATAAGGTTGTTTGATACTACATAAAAATTAGGAGACTGGGTAACACTAGGTACAGAGCAAATTTAAAGCTCAGTGTAGGAAACTAAGAAGATGAAATTAGGTACTTTTTGGTTTTGCTTTTAAATAAGGCAAAAGTTTTACAGTTTTTCAATTCACTAGGGAGTGAGTTCCATAGACTAGGTCCCTTAATTTGCATAGAGTGTTTACACAGATTAAGTTTGACCCTGGGGATATCAAAGAGATATTTATTTCTGGTGTGGTGATAATGGGTCCTATTACATCTGTCCAGGGAGAGTTTCAGAGCATGGTCTGCATTTAAGAACAGGATTTTGCAAGTGTAGTTGACACAAGAGAATGTGTGGAGGGAGTTAATATTTAGCAAGTTTAGGGATTTAAACAAGGGAGCTGAGTGTTGTCTGAAAGCAGAGTTAATTATTATTCTGATAGCAGATTTTTGCTGTGTGATGATGGGCTTAAGGTGGTTTGCAGTGGTAGACCCCCATGCACAGATACCATAATTAAGATAGGGGTAGATTAGTGCATAATATAGTGAGAGGAGAGCAGAGTTAGGAACATAATATCTGATTTTGGAGAGACGTATACCAACTGTCTTAGAGACTTTCTTAGTTATGTGTTGAATGTGGGTGCTGTAGTTGAGTCTCTTGTCTAGGAATAGGCCAAGAAACTTGCCATCATTTTTATTACTGATGTTAATGTTGTCTATCTGTAGCTGAATTGCATTTGATGATTTGCTTTCTCTCAGAACAATGTTTATTTCACGTGAATTCGTTAATAAACATATATGTTTTATATGTCTCAAGATAGGCAGACATATAAGCTTCACTTTAAACACTTTACCATTGACATATTTAAAGTTCTAATGAAGATACATGTATTTTAAAAATTACGGAGCTCCCACCCCGTACAGACTGAACGACAGAGCAACTCTCTCTCAGATCAATGTTTATTTCACGTAAATTCGTTAATAAACACAAATATTTTATATGTCTTAAGCAAGATAGAAATAAGAGCTCCATTTCAAATACATTACAATAGACATATTTATAGCTCAAGTGAAGATACATATGTTTTTATAGTAGCGCTCAGTAGCTTGTCGGGCATGGAGTGCAGACGCCTACGCACTTGCCGATATATTGTATAATTAACAAAGATACGCTAATAAAGCCTAAAATCTTATATGCCTCCAGAAAGACCGAGATATGAACATTATTATGATTGCACCAAATGAAATATATCATGTTCGAGAACAAAGATATATCAATTTTAAATTAAGTTTCGACTCCTGCTCGGGCGAGAGAGATGGGGCGACTCTCGCCCCATCTATTGGGGATTCTGTCCACTAAAGACCCAAAGCTACTCAAACCCTCCTAGCATTATTTAGGTAATGAAGTAATATGGTATATATACTCACTATAATGTGGGTGTTGAATGCAGAACATGAGAAAACATATATTTACTCCAAACTAATGTAATTTCATTATGAAATAAGTAAATAAGTAGCATCAAAGGAAGTCGACGGTCCAAGCGTCAATGTTGTGGAGCGACTTATCCAAGATATATCGTTGTTTGGAAAGTGTTTGTTGGCATATCCAGTTGTCGCACTTCTCTGCACAAATTATCACAAATTTAAATTATAATGTTAACAAGTAGAATACATATTTTTAATAAAATCTAACATAACTAGCCAGAAAACATTTAACATTTATTAAAAATATATGTTTGGAAGTTAAATCGACTTCATAGGACAATAGTTTTGTTATATTACAAAAATAAAAATATATACTCGTTATTCGTTGACTTGCGTTCGTTACCTAAACTACCATGTACTGTACTTATGTAAAATCTCCCATGTCTCTTCGCTCATCTCACCAAACCCTACAGACTCTGTGATATATTGTTTAATTAATTGAGATTCACAAATAAAGCTTATAATTGTATATGTTATCAAAAGGGCAGAGCTTAGTTTAGTTCATTTATTATGCACCCCATACCCATCCTATGGGCGATAGTGGAGTGTTACAGAGGCACATAATGGGCTCAGGGACTGAGCCCCACAATTCATATAGCCAAGCAAGTTATAATCTTGATAAGCTAGTTACAAAAGTCAATGCACATTGTCACATCAACAATGGGCTCGAGACCGACCACAAGTACAGTTTATAATTTAAGCAACTGACATATATGGAGGGCTAGTGTCACAATTGATATGTTTATCCTACACATAACCCCCTCTCCCCCATCAAATGGGCAGCGGTGGATAGGTTACAATCAAGTCGTTTTTTGCGTTTTATTCAGAGATTAGATCTTATTGGGTGAGGAAAGATATTCATATTTTAAAGAAGGCTTCTTGGCTGATGCTCTCCATTGATGGAAAATATACAACCTTTTGAAAATCAATGTTAGTTTGATCTAGATATTGTAATTAACGAAAGTATTTGTCATCAGAAAGGTAGACATATAGGCTACATTTAAAATCCTTTGTCATAAATATAACTGAAGTGAAAACGAAGATATATGCGTTTTGATAGTTACTTGATGGCTAGCTCTGAGAGTGTGAAGCCCTGCACACCAGCCAATAAATTGTATAATTAGTTTCCATATATTTTAATTAATCTTAAAAATCTATATGTCAGAAGAAAGGAAGATGTAGCCGTTAATGTGACAACATTTAAAAATATATATCTCTTAAGTTAAATAAATAATACCACCTTATTGCCTGTGTCCGGACACATGAAAACTACCTAGGTATCAGTATCCAGCCAGGCGGGGATCACAGGCTGCACAATACTGATTAATTATGTAATGAACTACTTGTGGTCGATCTCGAACCCATTTATGATGTGACGACTTATAGTGAATTTTGTAACTAGCTCATCAAGATTGTAACTTGCTTAGCTAAATGAATTGTGGGGTTCGGTCCATTCATTTTCTTTCTTTATTATGCACCCCATAATACCCATTCCGTGGGGGGTGATGTAAAGGATTACAGAGGCACATAATCGGTTCAGGAACTGAACCCTCTAGTTCGTTTAGCTAAGCAAATAACAATCTTTTGACTCTAGTTACAAAATTATTAATGTACACATACATGTACATATACATACGTATACATATATACATACACATACATATTTAATCAACCAAACAAATACACACATCAGTAATCTTTTGTCACAAGTAATTCAACAAAAGGCTCACAACAGTCACTATAAAAGGCACTTTACGTCTATGAGGAGTCGCAGTTACTAGTCTTGCTCCACACCCACCCAACTGGGCGGCAGCTTTACAGTCATTTGCTGCATACTTACCCAACTGGGCGGCAGCTTTACAGTCATGTGCTGCACACATACCCAACTGGGTGGCAGCTTTACAGTCATGTGCTGCACACCCACCCAACTGGGCGGCAGCTTTACAGTCATTTGCTGCATACTTACCCAACTAGGCGGCAGCTTTACAGTCATGTGCTCCACACCCACCCAACTGGGCGGCAGCTTTACAGTCATGTGCATGCATTACCTACAGTAAGCAAATTTTGGATACTTCGCTAAAATTTCGGGCAGCTCATCATTATGAATGAAGTACTTATACACATTTCATGGACACTATTGATGTTGTTATCTTTAAAATCCGCGATTTTTTCGCATTCCATTATATAATGACCCAAAGTATGCGAATAGTTCTGCTGACAGAGTATACATTTAGTCAAATCTACATCATCAGATGTTACAAATTCCCAGAGGTACTTGTAGCCGAGCCTAAACCTAGCAGTGGTAACATCTAGAAGTCTGCTAGCATTATTGGATGACCCATAGACTTGCGATTCATCAAAGTTTATACAATATTGTGAAATTGAGAGTCAGTGTTGTAACATAAATTGGTAAATCATAAATATTGTAAGTTAAGAATCTGATGCATGTGTGTGTGTTGGGGGGGGGGGGGATATACCCTTGGTAAGCGAGAGTGAAAAGTAACCTTACACGTTCTGCGGTCAATGTGGGGGGCGAGGGAGGGTGGGAGAGTCAAATCCACCCTCCAACATCTGGGCATAGTACCACCAGCCTCCACAACACTCCATCAGCCTCCAGCTGATGCTTGTAGATGCCTCATCTAACCTCACCTATGTCACACATTAACCTACAGTTCCTGTGATAATTAAACTCATCACAGTGGCGTCTCGCCAATATAAACTGTATTGGATTTTGTCCCGAAATAGCTATATGCTGACTGGACGTGTATGTATGTATGTATGTATGTATGTATGTACGCACGCATGTATGTATGTATGTATGTATGTATGTATGTATGTGTGTATGTATTCCCAATCACGTTAAAGACTCCTCCTCTATCATCCAATTAAAAAGAAAAACAACTATGTACTAAATAATCAACTCCTTGTAACTTTAATTATGCTGACCTTCCTATCTGCATTCAGACTGAGCCTACCATCATTATAGGTGATTATAACGCTAGGCATAGGAATATTGGTAATTCGCAGTTCAATAATCATAACGGCAACCAACTGTTGTCACTATTAGGTAGTCACGATGATGCACAGATTGTGGGTGACCTTGAACCGACGAATATCTACGGGGGTATTCTTGATCTATGTCTCGGTTTCAACGTCTCCCACGCCGTGTGCGCCTCGTCAATAGTGCCAGATATGGCGTCTGATCATCTGGCCATATTAGCCACTGTAAACATTGGCAGCTCTATCCTCCCTGGTGGAGTGTTCAAGCGGAAGAGGCTGGCTCTGCCCATCGATCAACGAGACAATTTTGTTGCCCATGTGTCAGATTGGTGCAGTTCATCTGAGCCTTCATCAGTTGAAGATTTTAACAATGAGCTCACAGATACTATCGACCAGTTTATAGAAACACTTGATCCATCGTCCAGGCCACGTAACCCAAATTACACTGGTCATAGCACTTATGCTTATTATAATGATTCTAAATTGCATGCACTAAAACGCACTGCCAGAATAATTGGACCAGCTTATAGAAGGACCCGCACTGCTGAAATGCTTTGGCTCTTTCAAGCGGCTCTGGCTAAGGCCAGGGAACGTATGGTGGAGCTGAGGCAGACAGACTGGGAAACTTTTGTCCGTGGTCTCAATTCTCACACGCCACTAAGTCGAGCATGGAAGGATATCAACAAGATCAAAGGGAAAAATGCTGCAGAGATCTCGTACCCTAATCCTCTGCACAGAGCAAATGAGCTGTTGATGCTTGGGCCACGACTTCCAGCTTTGACAGTCTTCCTCTACCCTCACAGAATGAATTAAATAATAGATATACTGATAGGGCAAGGCTCCTTGACTTCATGCGTCATCAAGAGGATGACTGTGACATGCTTTTTACTGAATACGAACTAGATTCTGCTCTACATAAAGGCAAAGCTACATCACCCGGGGAGGATGGAGTTACTTACGGCATACTGCATATGCTTCTGTTAGTTCCAGGGAATCCCTTGCTTCAATTGTATAATATGAGCTATGTAACTGGGGAGCTTCCTAAGTCATGGACCAACAGTGTTATTATTCCCATTCCTAAACCTCACCAGCCGAGTGCTTTTCGCCCAATCTCCCTCACTAGTTGTCTCTATAAGTGTCTTGAGAGGATGTTCTCAACCGTCTCCTTTACAAAATTAATAATATGTTGTCTCCCCAGATATATGGCTTTACGCATGGAAAAAGTGTACATCACTGTATTACCACATTCCTCACCCTGCATACTGATAGGTCATATACCACTTTCCTAGATCTTAAGTCAGCCTTTGACATTGCTAACCCACACGTCATTCTGAGAGAACTTGCTAAAATGAATGTAGGAGGATGGCTTCTACGGTGGATAAGAGGCTATCTATCCAACAGGAAGTCATCTGTACTGTTCCAAGGGCATAGGCGTGTAACGAGAGATTTTGAACTTGGCACTCCACAGGGAGGTGTCCTCAGTCGTACTCTGTTCAATGTGTTAATCAATGCACTTTTAAACTTAGTAACTAGAAGGTCCAGCGAACACATCATTAGCTATGTGGATGATATACTGATCCACACCAATGGGTATACCAACACCCAAAATGTTCTGAACTCTGTATTGTACACATGTCAGGAACTATGATTAGTCATCTCAGTAGAGAAAACAAAGATCTTGAACCGACACCCACCCAGACGAGGTGGGGCCGTTCGCAAAATGCAGTTGGATGATGGCTCTCTGCTCGACTATGTTACCAGATACAAATACCTTGGTCTTGAGGTTCTACTGTACCGCAATGTTTTAGCCAGACTGGGTCGCCAATGTAGAGAGAGGCTCCGTGCTCTCAAGGCTGTGGCAGGCAAACACAACTGTACCGTACAGTGTTATATATTTATTTCAGTTTGAACAATTTTTGGATAATTAAAGGATAAATCCTTTAATTGGTTGAAATTGGTTCTACTGTACCGCAATGTTTTAGCCAGACTGGGTCGCCAATGTAGAGAGAGGCTCCGTGCTCTCAAGGCTGTGGCAGGCTGTGGCAGGCAAACACAACTGTACCGTACAGTGTTATATATTTATTTCAGTTTGAACAATTTTTAACATTAAAGGATAAATCCTTTAATTGGTTGAAATTAGTTTTAATATTCGAAATCTAATTTGTTGATGTTAAATAATATAAGGTTCAAATTAATTAAGATACATACTTTAAAAACTATTTCTATTTGAAATTTAAATAACATAAAAAGAGTACAGAATATAACAAATACCGACTATATAAAAGACCTGACACTTGCAGCACTTAATTATGCTATTGTAACACATTGAAAGTAATAACATTATTTGATTCAGCAAAGCATTTGGTAAAGTTATAATAATAATAATAATAATAATAATGTATTAATTATTTTAAATTATAATTCACAACTTGCTAGCGCACAAGAAACAAATCCACGAATCATCATTACATTCTGTAACACCTACACATAATCCATGGTGCCAAATATTGCAACGGTCACAGCATACCCTCAGCTTCAAATCATTTGGCTCTCTGCAAATGCAGTACACTTCCATCGAGCATGACCGGATGATTCGTTTTCTTCTCAGTGTCTGAGCTGCAGGGAATGAGATGAGACACTTTCCTTTGAAGTTCTCTTGTAGATGTTGTCTCATATTCTGCACATCATACGAGGTTCACCGGATCTACACCACTTGCAAGTGATGCATCAAACGCCGCAGCATATACCCCACTCATACTTGAGTCCCTGTGTCTGCTGACATTCATTATATTGCATATCAGCTTATCATCCAAGCTTATCATCCAAGACATTTTCAAGAGGAAACTAGATTTATTCCTCCAAGGAGTGCCGGACCAACCGGGCTGTGGTGGGTATGTGGGCCTGCGGGCCGCTCCAAGCAACAGCCTGGTGGACCAAACTCTCACAAGTCAAGCCTGGCCTCGGGCCGGGCTTGGGGAGTAGAAGAACTCCCAGAACCCCATCAACCAGGTATCAACCAGGTATCCTGGCAGTTAGCAAGAGCATACAAGATAACTTCAGTAGATTTGGATGGTAATTTATGCCTCGTGTCGTATATGTTAATTTGTCCCGTTTCTCTAATGTTGGAAACGGTGACCCAGTGACAACCATCAACTTGGATAATTTGAATAAATTCACCAATTGTAACTGGCCAGGAGAGGTCCCGCTACAACGCTGGGTCATGAAGGCCTTCTACGCTTGGCACAGTTTGTTTGATGAGGTCACATGCAGATTTTATATGAAGGTCAGAGAGCTGTACATTTGTTCCAATGTTCATTATCTCGTCATCTGTTAAATAATTTAACATTGTCGAATGTGAAGCACTGTTATCACTCTCCTTATTGTTGCATTGGTGTGAGGAGTGGCAGTGATTGGTGCAGTTTATTTTTTCTTTAAATAGGGACATATATTTGTACTGCAGATACCAGTACAGTTGCACCGTTTCTTTATATACTGTATTTTATACTTGGGTTAGCAAGGCGAGATGCTTCTCTTAACGTGATACTGTTGGTATCAAATAGAAATAGTTTTTAAAGTATGTATCTTAATAAATTTGAACCTTATATTATTTAACATCAACAAATTAGATTTCGAATGTTAAAACCAATTTCAACCAATTAAAGGATTTATCCTTTAATGTTAAAAATTGTTCAAACTGAAATAAATATATATAACACTGTACGGTACAGTTGTGTTTGCCTGCCACAGCCTGCCACAGCCTTGAGAGCACGGAGCCTCTCTCTACATTGGCGACCCAGTCTGGCTAAAACATTGCGGTACAGTAGAACCTCAAGACCAAGGTATTTGTATCTGGTAACATAGTCGAGCAGAGAGCCATCATCCAACTGCATTTTGCGAACGGCCCCACTTCGTCTGGGTGGGTGTCGGTTCAAGATCTTTGTTTTCTCTACTGAGATGACTAATCATAGTTCCTGACATGTGTACAATACAGAGTTCAGAACATTTTGGGTGTTGGTATACCCATTGGTGTGGATCAGTATATCATCCACATAGCTAATGATGTGTTCGCTGGACCTTCTAGTTACTAAGTTTAAAAGTGCATTGATTAACACATTGAACAGAGTACGACTGAGGACACCTCCCTGTGGAGTGCCAAGTTCAAAATCTCTCGTTACACGCCTATGCCCTTGGAACAGTACAGATGACTTCCTGTTGGATAGATAGCCTCTTATCCACCGTAGAAGCCATCCTCCTACATTCATTTTAGCAAGTTCTCTCAGAATGACGTGTGGGTTAGCAATGTCAAAGGCTGACTTAAGATCTAGGAAAGTGGTATATGACCTATCAGTATGCAGGGTGAGGAATGTGGTAATACAGTGATGTACACTTTTTCCATGCGTAAAGCCATATATCTGGGGAGACAACATATTATTAATTTTGTAAAGGAGACGGTTGAGAACATCCTCTCAAAAGCACTCGGCTGGTGAGGTTTAGGAATGGGAATAATAACACTGTTGGTCCATGACTTAGGAAGCTCCCCAGTTACATAGCTCATATTATACAATTGAAGCAAGGGATTCCCTGGAACTAACAGAAGCATATGCAGTATGCCGTAAGTAACTCCATCCTCCCCGGGTGATGTAGCTTTGCCTTTATGTAGAGCAGAATCTAGTTCGTATTCAGTAAAAAACATGTCAGTCATCCTCTTAATGACGCATGAAGTCAAGGAGCCTTGCCCTATCAGTATATCTATTATTTAATTCATTCTGTGAGGGTAGAGGAAGACTGTCAAAGCTGGAAGTCGTGGCCCAAGCATCAACAAGCTCATTTGCTCTGTGCAGAGGATTAGGGTACGAGATCTCTGCAGCATTTTTCCCTTTGATCTTGTTGATATCCTTCCATGCTCGACTTAGTGGCGTGTGAGAATTGAGACCACGGACAAAAGTTTCCCAGTCTGTCTGCCTCAGCTCCACCATACGTTCCCTGGCCTTAGCCAGAGCCGCTTGAAAGAGCCGAAGCATTTCAGCAGTGCGGGTCCTTCTATAAGCTGGTCCAATTATTCTGGCAGTGCGTTTTAGTGCATGCAATTTAGAATCATTATAATAAGCATAAGTGCTATGACCAGTGTAATTTGGGTTACGTGGCCTGGACGATGGATCAAGTGTTTCTATAAACTGGTCGATAGTATCAGTGAGCTCATTGTTAAAATCTTCAACTGATGAAGGCTCAGATGAACTGCACCAATCTGACACATGGGCAACAAAATTTTCTCGTTGATCGATGGGCAGAGCCAGCCTCTTCCGCTTGAACACTCCACCAGGGAGGATAGAGCTGCCAATGTTTACAGTGGCTAATATGGCCAGATGATCAGACGCCATATCTGGCACTATTGACGAGGCGCACACGGCGTGGGAGACGTTGAAACCGAGACATAGATCAAGAATACCCCCGTAGATATTCGTCGGTTCAAGGTCACCCACAATCTGTGCATCATCGTGACTACCTAATAGTGACAACAGTTGGTTGCCGTTACGATTATTGAACTGCGAATTACCAATATTCCTATGCCTAGCGTTATAATCACCTATAATGATGGTAGGCTCAGTCTGAATGCAGATAGGAAGGTCAGCATAATTAAAGTTACAAGGAGTTGATTATTTAGTACATAGTTGTTTTTCTTTTTAATTGGATGATAGAGGAGGAGTCTTTAACGTGATTGGGAATACATACACACATACATACATACATACATACATACATACATACATACATACATACATACATACATACATACATACATACATACATACATACATGCGTACATACATACATACATACATACATACATACATACATACATACATACATACATACATACATACATACATACATACACGTCCAGTCAGCATATAGCTATTTCGGGACAAAATCCAATACAGTTTATATTGGCGAAACGCCACTGTGATGAGTTTAATTATCACAGGAACTGTAGGTTAATGTGTGACATAGGTGAGGTTAGATGAGGCATCTACAAGCATCAGCTGGAGGCTGATGGAGTGTTGTGGAGGCTGGTGGTACTATGCCCAGATGTTGGAGGGTGGATTTGACTCTCCCACCCTCCCTCGCCCCCCACATTGACCGCAGAACGTGTAAGGTTACTTTTCACTCTCGCTTACCAAGGGTATATCCCCCCCCCCCCCAACACACACACATGCATCATATTCTTAACTTACAATATTTATGATTTACCAATTTATGTTACAACACTGACTCTCAATTTCACAATATTGTATAAACTTTGATGAATCGCACGTCTATGGGTCATCCAATAATGCTAGCAGACTTCTAGATGTTACCACTGCTAGGTTTAGGCTCGGCTACAAGTACCTCTGGGAATTTGTAACATCTGATGATGTAGATTTGACTAAATGTATACTCTGTCAGCAGAACTATTCGCATACTTTGCGTCATTATATAATGGAATGCGAAAAAATCGCGGAATTTAAAGATAACAACATCAATAGTGTCCATGAAATGTGTATAAGTACTTCATTCATAATGATGTGCTGCCCGAAATCTTAGCGAAGTGTCCAAAATTTGCTTACTGTAGGTAATGCATGCACATGACTGTAAAGCTGCCGCCCAGTTGGGTGGGTGTGGAGCACATGACTGTAAAGCTGCCGCCTAGTTGGGTAAGTATGCAGCAAATGACTGTAAAGCTGCCGCCCAGTTGGGTGGGTGTGCAGCACATGACTGTAAAGCTGCCACCCAGTTGGGTATGTGTGCAGCACATGACTGTAAAGCTGCCGCCCAGTTGGGTAAGTGTGCAGCAAATGACTGTAAAGCTGCCGCCCAGTTGGGTGGGTGTGGAGCAAGACTAGTAACTGCGACTCCTCATAGACGTAAAGTGCCTTTTATAGTGACTGTTGTGAGCCTTTTGTTGAATTACTTGTGACAAAAGATTACTGATGTGTGTATTTGTTTGGTTGATTAAGGTGGCAT
This sequence comes from Procambarus clarkii, assembly GCF_040958095.1. Lineage (NCBI taxonomy): Eukaryota > Metazoa > Arthropoda > Malacostraca > Decapoda > Cambaridae > Procambarus > Procambarus clarkii. The sequence goes on from NC_091160.1 coordinate 5,051,255, forward strand.
ATCAATGTAAAATTAAAAGTGGTTCAATTTGCTTATAAATGTTTTTCTGTAATGGTTATAGAAAGGGCTGCAGCTCGTCCAAGTTTCATCATCACACCTTAAACAAAAAAGGAGAAAAAAAATAAACAACGAATTATGCAACGAATTTTCAAATAGTTTCAGGGAACACATGTGTCAACTAAAATCATTTCTATAACACTCAGATATTAAATTAAGCACATAATAAAGGATTCTAGTGATCAGTTTTATCAAAAAAGTGTTTAGTGCAATATTATAATTTTTCAAAGTTACCCTTCTAAAAAAATATGCAATATATGATATTTATAAATTTTTATAAAATCAACAAATAGACATTTGACTAAAATGTCTACTAGATTCTGTAGAAGCATAAACGCTACATATAAGGTGTAATTTGCATGTAAATTGTTTAATAAATGAAAGCTCTGAAGTAATTTGAAGGTGTAAATAACTTTCCAGAGTAAAATAAAGATCCAAGTTCGGCCACCTGTAGCTGAGCTTGACTTCGAAAGATTTCGTTCATAATTGGCACCCTTGCAGATAGGCATCCATTGAGCAAGGTGTGTAAGTTTCATGCAAATCCCTTGATAACAAACGAGAAAAACATATTGTCCAAAAAAAAAAGAAAAAAAAAAAAGAAAAAAAAAATTAAATATAAATATATTGCACATACATATTACAATTATTACAAGAGTTTGTGCTTCTACAGCACATAGTAGACATTTTAGTTGACACATGTGTTCCCTGAGATTATTTGAGAATGTTGAACATTCGTTGCATATTACGTTGTGTATTTTTTTTCTCCTTTTCTGTTTAGGGTGTGATGGTGAAACTTGGACCAGTTGCAGCCCTTTCTATACCCATTTCATAAAAAAAATTATAAGCAAATTGAACAACTTTTAATTTATAACGATTTAGAATGATATGCCCCCTTAAATATGTATGTGTATGTATATATGTATACGTATGTGTATGTACATGTATGTGTACATTAATAATTTTGTAACTAGCGTCAAAAGATTGTTATTTGCTTAGCTAAACGAACTAGAGGGTTCAGTTCCTGAACCGATTATGTGCCTCTGTAATCCTTTACATCACCCCCCACGGAATGGGTATTATGGGGTGCATAATAAAGAAAGAAAATGAATGGACCGAACCCCACAATTCATTTAGCTAAGCAAGTTACAATCTTGATGAGCTAGTTACAAAATTCACTATAAGTCGTCACATCATAAATGGGTTCGAGATCGACCACAAGTAGTGCATTACATAATTTATCAGTATTGTGCAGCCTGTGATCCCCGCCTGGCTGGATACTGATACCTAGGTAGTTTTCATGTGTCCGGACACAGGCGATAAGGTGGTATTATTTATTTAACTTAAGAGATATATATTTTTAAATGTTGTCACATTAACAGCTACATCTTCCTTTCTTCTGACATATAGATTTTTAAGATTAATTAAAATATATGGAAACTAATTATACAATTTATTGGCTGGTGTGCAGGGCTTCACACTCTCAGAGCTAGCCATCAAGTAACTATCAAAACGCATATATCTTCGTTTTCACTTCAGTTATATTTATGACAAAGGATTTTAAATGTAGAATATATGTCTACCTTTCTGATGACAAATACTTTCGTTAATTACAATATCTAGATCAAACTAACATTGATTTTCAAAAGGTTGTATATTTTCCATCAATGGAGAGCATCAGCCAAGAAACCTTCTTTAAAATATGAATATCTTTCCTCACCCAATAAGATCTAATCTCTGAATAAAACGCAAAAAACGACTTGATTGTAACCTATCCACCGCTGCCCATTTGATGGGGGAGAGGGGGTTATGTGTAGGATAAACATATCAATTGTGACACTAGCCCTCCATATATGTCAGTTGCTTAAATTATAAACTGTACTTGTGGTCGGTCTCGAGCCCATTGTTGATGTGACAATGTGCATTGACTTTTGTAACTAGCTTATCAAGATTATAACTTGCTTGGCTATATGAATTGTGGGGCTCAGTCCCTGAGCCCATTATGTGCCTCTGTAACACTCCACTATCGCCCATAGGATGGGTATGGGGTGCATAATAAATGAACTAAACTAAGCTCTGCCCTTTTGATAACATATACAATTATAAGCTTTATTTGTGAATCTCAATTAATTAAACAATATATCACAGAGTCTGTAGGGTTTGGTGAGATGAGCGAAGAGACATGGGAGATTTTACATAAGTACAGTACATGGTAGTTTAGGTAACGAACGCAAGTCAACGAATAACGAGTATATATTTTTTTTTTTGTAATATAACAAAACTATTGTCCTATGAAGTCGATTTAACTTCCAAACATATATTTTTAATAAATGTTAAATGTTTTCTGGCTAGTTATGTTAGATTTTATTAAAAATATGTATTCTACTTGTTAACATTATAATTTAAATTTGTGATAATTTGTGCAGAGAAGTGCGACAACTGGATATGCCAACAAACACTTTCCAAACAACGATATATCTTGGATAAGTCGCTCCACAACATTGACGCTTGGACTGTCGACTTCCTTTGATGCTACTTATTTACTTATTTCATAATGAAATTACATTAGTTTGGAGTAAATATATGTTTTCTCATGTTCTGCATTCAACACCCACATTATAGTGAGTATATATACCATATTACTTCATTACCTAAATAATGCTAGGAGGGTTTGAGTAGCTTTGGGTCTTTAGTGGACAGAATCCCCAATAGATGGGGCGAGAGTCGCCCCATCTCTCTCGCCCGAGCAAGGGTCGAAACTTAATTTAAAATTGATATATCTTTGTTCTCGAACATGATATATTTCATTTGGTGCAATCATAATAATGTTCATATCTCGGTCTTTCTGGAGGCATATACGATTTTAGGCTTTATTAGCGTATCTTTGTTAATTATACAATATATCGGCAAGTGCGTAGGCGTCTGCACTCCATGCCCGACAAGCTACTGAGCGCTACTATAAAAACATGTATCTTCACTTGAGCTATAAATATGTCTATTGTAATGTATTTAAAATGGAGCTCTTATTTCTATCTTGCTTAAGACATATAAAACATTTGTGTTTATTAACGAATTTACGTGAAATAAACATTGATCTGAGAGAGAGTTGCTCTGTCGTTCAGTCTGTACGGGGTGGGAGCTCCGTAATTTTTAAAATACATGTATCTTCATTAGAACTTTAAATATGTCTATGGTAAAGTGTTTAAGTGAAGCTTATATGTCTGCCTTTCTTGAGACATATAAAACATATATGTTTATTAACGAATTCACGTGAAATAAACATTGTTCTGAGAGAAAGCAAATCATCAAATGCAATTCAGCTACAGATAGACAACATTAACATCAGTAATAAAAATGATGGCAAGTTTCTTGGCCTATTCCTAGACAAGAGACTCAACTACAGCACCCACATTCAACACATAACTAAGAAAGTCTCTAAGACAGTTGGTATACGTCTCTCCAAAATCAGATATTATGTTCCTAACTCTGCTCTCCTCTCACTATATTATGCACTAATCTACCCCTATCTTAATTATGGTATCTGTGCATGGGGGTCTACCACTGCAAACCACCTTAAGCCCATCATCACACAGCAAAAATCTGCTATCAGAATAATAATTAACTCTGCTTTCAGACAACACTCAGCTCCCTTGTTTAAATCCCTAAACTTGCTAAATATTAACTCCCTCCACACATTCTCTTGTGTCAACTACACTTGCAAAATCCTGTTCTTAAATGCAGACCATGCTCTGAAACTCTCCCTGGACAGATGTAATAGGACCCATTATCACCACACCAGAAATAAATATCTCTTTGATATCCCCAGGGTCAAACTTAATCTGTGTAAACACTCTATGCAAATTAAGGGACCTAGTCTATGGAACTCACTCCCTAGTGAATTGAAAAACTGTAAAACTTTTGCCTTATTTAAAAGCAAAACCAAAAAGTACCTAATTTCATCTTCTTAGTTCCTACACTGAGCTTTAAATTTGCTCTGTACCTAGTGTTACCCAGTCTCCTAATTTTTATGTAGTATCAAACAACCTTATCATTGTGTTCATTGCTGTCTTCTTTTATGTGCTAGCCATATGCTGGATTGTGACTACCAATTTTTGTCAACTACCATTCAAGCTGTCATTGCAATCAATCTTATATTGTTTCTGCTGTATTGTGCCTACCAATTTTTGTCAACTACCATTCAAGCTGTCATTGCAATCAATCTTAGCTACCTATGTGCTTTAATATACTGTACCTACAATTTTCTCTCATCTTATTTTTTTCATTCCACGTAACTGTTATCATTTTTTTGTCTATAAATTTTGCAAGCATTTACCTTCTTAAAATTTTCTTAGATTAAGGACCTGCCCGAAACGCTGCGCGTACTAGTGGCTATACAAGACTGTAATTACCATATTATGTATCCTCACATTCCCAATGTACATTCTTGTATATGCATAAATAAATAAATAAATAAATAAAGAGTTGCTCGGTCGATCGATCTGTCCGGGGTCGGAGCTCGGCTATTATAAAAATACACGTATCTTCGCTTTAAATTTAAATATGCCCATGGTAAGGTATTTAGAATGAAGCTTATATTTCTATCTTTCTTGTGACATATAAAACTCTTACGTTTATTAAGAAATCTGCGTGAAATAGGCATGGTTCTGAGATGAATGCTGCGGTTTTCGAGCTCGACGCGCGACAATGGACGCCAAACACATCCAGTGGGTGTTATTGGACCCCATACCCATTCTATGGATGGTTGGAGCCCCATACTCATTCTATGGGTGGTTGGAGCCCCATACCCATCCTGTGGGTTGTAGTGGACGCCATGCTCATCCTGTGGGTGGTATTGGACCCCATACCCTTCCTGTGGGTGGATGTGGTCCCCATACTCATCCTGTGGGTGGATGTGACCCTCATACCCATCCTGTGGGTGGTATTGGACCCCTTACCCACCTAACAGGTGGTAGTGGACAATATACCCATCCTAGCTATAGTTGGTATAGTAGACACAATATTATCCTGTTTGCAGTAGTTTACCCCATAGACATTCCAACGTAACATCGTTTTCTGTTAGCGTTCCTACAAAACATCCTTTAAAGATTTGTAAAGCACAAACTATGGTATATAATATTGATTGACGAAGGACTGTTATTCTATGTAATAATTTTTAGTGCTTATTATAATTTACTAAGAACAACTAATATTTCTCAAAACAAAACTACGAGCCTTCAATAGGAAGTAGCTGATCTGTAATATTCTAAGAGCATGGACAATAGTAGGTAAATTTTACAACCCATGTGGGATCTGAAAACTACAATTTTCCTTATAATTGAACCAATCACGACTATTCTGCTATCTAGGTTGACGGACGGGTACTGTGAAACGTAAATTGGTACGTGAGGAAGAGTTTGGGTTTTGGAAAAAAAGTAACTGGGAATATATCACATATTTACTAAGTCATATTCAACATATTGACTTTAAGCATTAAGTCATATATGTGCTGTCTTGTGTGAGAACGGGTTGGTCTATATCGGATCGAAGCGGTGCCATGACGTATGTGTGTCCATGGTGCCCCCAAGGAGTTTCCCGAGACGTTCCTCCGACGTTTCTTCCAGCAGTTTGGCACCATCGTCAGTGTGCGGATGCACTCGCTGTCTTCTGGCAAGTATGCGGGTGTGAAGACCAACATTCGTACCCTAGGGATGCGCCTGAGGTCGGACATTCCATCCTCTGTCCTGCTTTTAGGGTACTACGTACGGGTGTACTATGCACGGCTACTGCGGACGTGTTTTCGTTGTGGCCTGTTGGGCCATCACGCTGCCGGGTGCACTGAGGCTGCGGTTGCTCCCGTGAACATGTTCAAAGAAGGGGATTTCCTGCCGCTTCCTCTGGAGGAGGACTCCAGGAGTGAGGAAGTGAGTGTCCCGTTGGATGCTGCGGCTCCCCCTGCATCGCCTGTACTTCCTTCTGTTGTTGAGGACCCTCCTCCGGGTGTTGCCGTGCCATCGGATGATCTTCCTGATCCCGTCACTGGCCCCCCTGCTCCCGATGACCTTCCAGGCGATCTCTGTGCGTCATTGGTGCTCTCCTCTTCCTCGTCCTCTGCTCCTGTGCCTGGCCTTGCGCCCTCGCCTTGTGTTCCATCAGTGGTGGGTGCTGGGGTGGCAGTGCAGCATCATGCTGTGTGCGGTCCAGGTTTCCCTGTGGTTGAGGCTGCTGCTGCCTGTGTCGGGCGGCGGTTCGTCTGGCTGGTTGTGCCCGTGTTTTTGGGTTCGCATCCGGCTCGGACGATGTCCGCCCGGAGCCCAAGCGTTCCCGGCTTTCGTCTTCTGCCTGGGCTGATGTGGGTGACTTCAGTGATTGTGGGTCTTCGGGTGTTGAGGTGGATCCGGATGCATCGATGTCTACGGAGTTAGTGGTGGTGGAGGTCCACGTGCCTGCTGGTGCCCGTGTCTCGGACGTACCTTCTGTTCTTTCGCCACCAGGGGGCTCTCCGCAGTGGGGGGTGGTGGCTTCCGATGCCGGGGATGGTATGGATACTGGTCCTGGGCATGGCCTGGTAGTTACCTTACGGAAGGACGCGCGCCATCCGGTGCCCGTGGCCGCGGGTGTCCCTGTGGTGGTGCCCTCTGTCAAGCTCGCTCCTGTGAGGGTGCACGTTGGGAACCTGGAGGACATGTTGCCGGCGTCTGTGAAGCCACCGGGTCACTGACAATAATTGCCGAGTTGATGCTGTCTGATGAGCCAGACTGCTTTCATGCTGGGCGGGTTCCCGGCGTGTGGGGACGTGTGGCGACTACTAGCCTCGTCAGTAATACCATCTGGGTCCCCTGTTTGCGGGTGTTTGTTGCCATGGTTCCGGAGGCTATGGCTTCCCCAGTGGATGAGCTAGACCCTTGGCAGTGGGTGCTCTGAGAAGCGTTCCATGTGCGGTTCCCGGGCAAGTATGTCCACTGATTACCTGTTTCTTTGCTTTATGTAGTGCTTGTGCCTCTCTGGCTATATGTTTGCCCAATTGTGTTATGTGCTCGTGCCTCTCCCTATGTTTGTTGCGAGGCCGGTGGTTAGATGTGAGTGTTTTTGTTTATGTGTTTGTTTTATGATGTTATTGTGCCCTGTGTGGCATTTTTTTCTGGCTTCTTGTGTATTTTGATTTTCTTGGTACTGATTTTCTAAAAACAATAGTAATCAAACATCAATTCCCTTAGTCTCTTAAGGTACTGGGTCAAAAGAGCCCAATCATTTGGGATGGAATTTGACAATATCCCTCAGAAACTTGAGAATGATTTGGGTCTCTGGATTGAAACAAACAATTATAACCAAATAAAGTGCAGAGGCCCCTTACAACATGCAGACATAGATCTGGAAGCAAAAAGTCCAATATTACTTCTTCATCACCACATAATAAGCAAGCTAATTGTGTTACACATACCCAAACACAACACTCTACATGGTGGGATACTAGATACTCTCACAGACTTAAGACAACAGTTCTGGCTACCCCAAGGTAGACAGACTGTAAAGTCCATAATTAAATCCTGTGTAATCCGCCGGAGGAACTATGCCAGAGTGTGTCCATATCCGGGACCTCCTCCACTCCTAAAGAAACGAGTTGTACATATTCGTCCCTTTGAGACCACAGGAGTAGATTTCACAAGAGCACTAACACTGATAGGCACCAAGGACAAAATCCCAGTGAAGGCATACATCCGCCTATTCACCTGTGCCACAATAAGCGGAGTACATCTAGAAGTGACTCCTGATATGAGTGCCGAGGCATTCATACAGGGTTTGCGCAGGTTTACTTCACATAGACCTTGCCCTAAGTTAATGATCTCAGACAATGGGTGCAACATAGTTGCAGAGGAAGCATGTCTGAGGAAAATCTGGAACCACCCAAAGGTGCCCACTGCCCTAAATCAATAACAGTGCCACTGGAAATTCATACCTCCCAGAGCACCATGGCATGGAGGCGTCTATGAACGCATGGTTGATACAGTAAAACGGTTTCTTCGGAGAACCCTACACCGCCAAAAGATTGACATGCTGGAGCTCCAAACCGTTGCCATATAAATAGTAGCTCGAGCTAACAACCAACCACTTACCTACTCTCTGATGATGTTTCGTAACGTGAACCATTTAGTCCAGCTCATCTGATGTATGGGGGACCTCTAAGACCTCTAATGTCCCAGACGGACGAGGAAGCAGAAGATCCTTCATATGTCTGAGAGAGTGACTTTGTACGTTTCAAACATCTATCAGGAGTGATAAGTCGGTTGAATGACGTATTGTACACTAGAATAGCAAACCGCTCTGAGGGAGTATCACTATGGGGCAAACAACTCCTACAACAGAATTAACTTGAACCCTGGTGACATAGTTTTGTTGGACAGTGATACGCCACGCTCAAAGTGGGCTACAGGCCAAATAGTCTTTGTTCATCCAGACTGTCAGGGCATCTTGAGAATAGCAAAAGTAAAGTAACAAGGCCACACTACTTTCAAAACATTAGAGAAATTAGTTCCTTTAGAACTGGCAGGATAAGAAGATGTTCAACGACTTCCATCACCAAAAGCGCTGGTACGGTACATTTATCCTGAAAGGACTGCTGCACGACAGTGCAAGCTCAAATTAAAAAAACGTTATAATTCTGAGGGCGTGGAATAAAGTGTTTGTAGTCCTTACCAGGACTTTGGCCCGTATTTTGCCCTCAACCGGAATTATTTTGGATATCCGACACATGTTAACATTTTAAAATTAGCCATTACCAGATTTCAAGAAAATGAGAGTTTTTCGTGACGTCATTTCAACAACACGTATTTTTACACTTCTCATTTCTTTTAATCATCAGTCTAGTGTTTAAACTTAATAAAATAGTATTCACTAGGACTAAATATAAATAAATACACAAGAAAATTATAGCTTGAATCCCTATTAAATAAACTCAGAATATTAAAACCAAACATTGTTTGAACACCGCCTCGGGAATTGAAGCGGCATAATTGTCTCGAATCAAAACAATAGGAATGGGAGGCAAAATGGCTCTTTGAGGTTCACATATGCGGCACTGCAGAGGACTGAAAAGAGGCCACCCAATAGTGATCCAGCCACAGCGACCTCTACATCAACCATGAGAAGTGTTGAATCTGGTAAATCTAGTAGTGTATATGATTGTAATGGTCATTATAAATTGTTTCACATTTACCGGTTATGAAATACCAACAAACTAAAACCAGAGTAAGCCTGGGATTTATTCATACCATTGAATCCTTGTTATATAACCATTTGTGAATGCAGTTTAGTTCTCTGTAATTTATTCACAGGCGTGGTTCAAGGGAGGTGAGCTGGCCAACATAACCTGTGATGCTTTCATACCCTCTCTGCTCCACAGATGCCACAGTGCTAGCCGCCATTACATAGCAACTAGACTACATGTACCACACCATAATTTGATGTAGTCACACAGCATAATCAGGCCATAGCAACCTTACAGCTAAGGCCTCACATTTCCCTTTATATTAACCAGTAGATTGTAGCATTAACTCAAAATACTGTAGTTTAATTACTGCCATATGTGGTATAAATTAAATTAAACATAAGGCAAATGATTATAGTTTATTATTTTGTCCACCCATAGTGGTATAAGCTGTAAACATCCCTTCAACTATGTGCAGATAAATTCTGGCAGGCTGAATCTAACATACAGTCCACTTAGAATCATATTAATTCAAATTTAAATCAAATTAAAAAATAAAAAATAAATATTCTCAAGCAATAAAAACAAATAACTGCCTGCTAGGATTATCCCATAACAATCTGGCCCTGAAGGACCCGTCCACAGCACTAATATTACTCCAGACCTCTACCATCTGGCCCTGAAGGACCCGTCCACAGCACTAATATTACTCCAGACCTCTACCATCTGGCCCTGAAGGACCCGTCCACAGCACTAATATTACTCCAGACCTCTGCCATCTGGCCCTGAAGGACCCGTCCACAGCACTAATATTACTCCAGACCTCTACCATCTGGCCCTGATGGACCCGTCCACAGCACTAATATTACTCCAGACCTCTACCATCTGGCCCTGAAGGACCCGTCCACAGCACTAATATTACTCCAGACCTCTACCGTCTGGCCCTGAAGGACGCGTCCACAGCACTAATATTACTCCAGACTTCTACCACCTGGCCCTGAAGGACCCGTCCACAGCACTAATATTACTCCAGACCTCTACCGCCTGGCCCTGAAGGACCCGTCTACAGCACTAATATTACTCCAGACCTCTACCGTCTGGCCCTGAAGGACGCGTCCACAGCACTAATATTACTCCAGACCTCTACCGTCTGGCCCTGAAGGACGCGTCAACAGCACTAATATTACTCCAGACCTCTACCATCTGGCCCTGAAGGACCCGTCCACAGCACTAATATTACTCCAGACCTCTACCATCTGGCCCTGAAGGACCCGTCCACAGCACTAATATTACTCCAGACCTCTACCGTCTGGCCCTGAAGGACCCGTCCATAGCACTAATATTACTCCAGACCTCTACCGTCTGGCCCTGAAGGACCCGTCCACAGCACTAATATTACTCTAGACCTCTACCGTCTGGCCCTGAAGGACCCGTCCACAGCACTAATATTACTCTAGACCTCTACCATCTGGCCCTGAAGGACCCGTCCACAGCACTAATATTACTCCAGACCTCTACCATCTGGCCCTGAAGGACCCGTCCACAGCACTAATATTACTCCAGACCTCTACCATCTGGCCCTGAAGAACCCGTCCACAGCACTAATATTACTCCAGACCTCTACCATCTGGCCCTGAAGGACCCGTCCACAGCACTAATATTACTCCAGACCTCTACCATCTGGCCCTGAAGGACCCGTCCACAGCACTAATATTACTCCAGACCTCTACCATCTGGCCCTGAAGGACCCGTCCACAGCACTAATATTACTCCAGACCTCTACCATCTGGCCCTGAAGGACCCGTCCACAGCACTAATATTACTCCAGACCTCTACCGTCTGGCCCTGAAGGACCCGTCCACAGCACTAATATTACTCCAGACCTCTACCGTCTGGCCCTGAAGGACCCGTCCATAGCACTAATATTACTACAGACCTCTACCATCTGGCCCTGAAGGACCCATCCACAGCACTAATATTACTCCAGACCTCTACCGTCTGGCCCTGAAGGACGCGTCCACAGCACTAATATTACTCCAGACCTCTACCGTCTGGCCCTGAAGGACCCGTCCACAGCACTAATATTACTCTAGACCTCTACCATCTGGCCCTGAAGGACCCGTCCACAGCACTAATATTACTCCAGACCTCTACCATCTGGCCCTGAAGGACCCGTCCACAGCACTAATATTACTCCAGACCTCTACCATCTGGCCCTGACGGACCCGTCCACAGCACTAATATTACTCCAGACCTCTACCATCTGGCCCTGAAGGACCCGTCCACAGCACTAATATTACTCCAGACCTCTACCATCTGGCCCTGAAGGACCCGTCCACAGCACTAATATTACTCCAGACCTCTACCATCTGGACCTGAAGGACCCGTCCACAGCACTAATATTACTCCAGACCTCTACCATCTGGCCCTGAAGGACCCGTCCACAGCACTAATATTACTCCAGACCTCTACCATCTGGCCCTGAAGGACTTTGAATCTGACTTATTTCCCATATTACATATTACGTAACACACAAGCAAAGTGTATCTGCTTGAGTATAAACGTGGTCGGTTTGTTAATTATGCCTTAGTGATTTACTTATATTTGTCAGTTACATACTCATACACATTTCATAGACCAAGAGCAGTAAGAATACTATCATTATTATTCATACCCAACTCATTTCTTCATTTCTCAGAGCTGGTCCATTCATACACAAACTCATGTCACAGAGCTGGTCCATTCATACACAAACTCATGTCACAGAGCTGGTCCATTCATACACAAACTCATGTCACAGAACTGGTCCATTCATACATAAACTCATGTCACAGAGCTGGTCCATTCATACACAAACTCATGTCACAGAACTGGTCCATTCATACACAAACTCATGTCACAGAGCTGATCCATTCATACACAAACTCATGTCACAGAGCTGGTCCATTCATACACAAACTCATGTCACAGAACTGGTCCATTCATTCACAAACTCATGTCACAGAGCTGGTCCATTCATTCACAAACTCATGTCACAGAGCTGGTCCATTCATACACAAACTCATGTCACAGAACTGGTCCATTCATTCACAAACTTATGTCACAGAGCTGGTTCATTCATACACAGTCTCATGTCACAGAGCTGGTCCATTCATAAACAAACTCATGTCACAGAGCTGGTCCATTCATACACTAATGAACTAACAATAAACAAGCAAACATACATTCTTTTTATCCGCAAATCACATTGTTAGTGTTTGTGCAAGATAAGATCAGTGAGCACTAATGAATAACCAGGAGCCGTTGTGGCGCAGATGTGGGCGCGTCCTTCGCCGTCTAACCGTCCGGAGATCGAGTCCCATGGGTACTTGATGCTCCTTTTATTAATTAATGCACTAAGAAATCTATTCACCTGTGCTCTAAGAGACTCGAACTGTGGAACCCACGTGTGTATGAGACCGAAGCCCTGAGAATATTACGTCTTTTGTCCTTGTTTTAATCATAAATAATAATTTGAAATCAAATAATAAATTTTAAAACAAGCTGAGTGGATACTGGATCCAAGCAGACGAAGAGTCACAATAATCGGGCTGAAAATATGATGACCAAACAACACATCAGGAAATGCACAACCTCAATGGAGCAATCCTCACGTAGGAATTCTAAAAATCATCAACCGGTAGGAGTTGCTCCTGAGCTACCGTGCAGTGAGGACGTGTCGTCTGCTCCCTCCGGTGGTTTGAGTCGGTTCTCACTACGTGAAGAGAGCCATGGGGAAGGCTCAGCGCAAGAGGGAATGGAAGCAGCTTTCGGACGAGGAGGGACGGTGGACCGATGTGCAGCAGGCACGAAAGAAAACTGCTATCGAGGCTTTACCACTTGCTTCTGACCAGCAAGTCAGCGGACGTAATGGACCTAGAGAGGACAGCATCAGTCATACACCAGCCAGTGTCAGTCAATGCTTCTCTGTCCACAACACAGCCGCAGGACGGCAGTATGAGTCAGGAGAGGACACCACCAGTTTCACGCCAGCCAGTGTTAGCCATTGTTCCTCTCTCCACAGCCCAGCCGCAGGACAGCAGTATGAGACAGGGGAGGACACCACCAGTCTCACACCAGACATCGCCAGCCTCTGCACATCTTCCAAAATTCAAGATCATGCAGACCGACCACTTTCCTACAGCATATGGAGTAGTAACGGCGATGGAAAAAGAACAACCGGAGCTCAAACTTTCCATTACAGTCAACCTGAAGGGAGAAATAATACTGACACCTCAAGACCAACAGACTGCACATTACTTAGAGAAGGTAAGAGTCCTGCAGGGAAACCTGTGTGCTTGGTAAAGCTGGACCCTTCAGAACGACGCACACGAGTCGTGCTTTTGGGATACCCAATCGACTTTCCCCTGGGTCCAGTGCTAGAACACAAGCAAGTCCTGAATGCGGAACGTTGCCACACAAAAGTAGACAAGGCAGCGACGCGTCAGGTTCTGGTGACCGTCATGGGACATGTGCCAGAAACTTTCAGTCTTGGAAATTGGGGGACATACCGACAGAGGTCATACGTCCCGGAACCCCTACGCTGCTTCAGGTGTCAGAAATACGGCCACCATCAGTCACGCTGCACAGGACAGGAGAGGTGCGGAGTGTGCAGCCTGAGACATCCAACCAAAGACTGTATTGCCAAGCACAAGGCAAACCAGACCACAACAGCCAAATGTCCAAATTGTGGAGGCAAACATCATGCCTGGAGCACAACCTGCTCTGCACGGAAACAAAGAGTGCAGACGGCTCAGGCCAGGGTCAACACACTGACCAGCAGTACATCCACCAACACCAACGTCTGGAACACTCGTGCACAGCCACAACAGCCACCCGCTCTCACAGTGCAAAATTTCCCGAATCTGTTAATTCCGAATCAGACATTACACGAAAGTGTTGCAGAAGTACAGCAAATGCAAAAGAGCAGCAAACACATACTTTCGGAATCTACTCACCAGCTATACAGTTTTACCGAGGTCCAGCTGAAAACCATCGTGAATATCATGGCAGAGACCATTATCAATTGCCTACAGATGACGCAGAACGCCTCACAGCAACAGACTCAAGACATCGCTTGTGTGATAATGGACAAGATCGTGCAGCAGACCACAGTTACACAAGAAACAGACAGTCTCCGACAGGATGGAGCACAAGAGGACAAACAATGCAACTTGGACATACTGACTACCGACACCAGTCGGATAGTCAAGACACCGGAACATCAACATTCACAAACGCAACTGCAAGAAGCAGTGTCCACCCACGATCGACAGACTCTTCCGACACGGGAGACAGACAACACCAGCCAATGCAGTCTGATATGCAGCAACGCCAACAAAGACGTATTGAACAGCAGAGATGCATGGGTTCCACCAACACAAGAAACGGCCACGAGCATTCAATGCAGTCCGACTTGCAGCAATACCACCAACAAAGTGATGGACCACAGTTCTGCACAGATTCCAACAATGCCGGGGATGACCACGGACAATCCATGCAGTCCGACCTGCAGCACTTCCAACAACATAGCGATGGACCACAGTTATGCACAGATTCCAACAACGTCGGGGTTGACCACGACCTGTCAATGCAGTCCGATTTGCAACGATACGACTTGCGAGGCAGAGAATATAGAGGTCGATTCCGAGGAGGAGTTCTAGTAGAACAAGCAACACCAACCGAACCCGTCGTCTGGCCATTACGAATTCTGCAGTGGAACATACAAGGTCTTGGAAATGAAAAAACACACACTTCAGGAGGCTGCAATCAGCGCGAAAGCAGATGTAATCGTTTTGGAAGAAACTCTTTTCCCAGCCACGAAATCCTTCAGATTAGCTGGATATCAGCACTATGTTCTACCGTATGAGCAGGGGAGACAAAGAGAATTAATGACCCTAGTCAGACACACCATACCCAGCAAGACAATAGACTCAGTTTCATGTGGGGATGGAGTAGAGGTATTAGCGGTTACAGTGAATATGGCTAATTTTGAGCTCCTCATATACAACGTCTACAAGCCCCCTAGACGTAAACTAGAAGCAGAGGCAGTGCTTGCCTTGGCCACGCAGGAAAATGTAATTATTGCTGGAGATTTTAATGCTCATCATCCAGAGTTAGGTGCAACTGGGCCAGCCAATGCAGATGGGCGCCATTTAGCTGCAGCTCTGCGAGAAGTACCTGAAATTACACTTCTCAACACTGGGGAACCCACTCACATTCTAGGAGGTTCCCTTGATCTTACATTCATCTCAACAGCACTCCAGCAACAGGCGACGTGGGAAGTAGTCCCGGTGATCACCAGTGACCACTATACTACTGTCACGACACTAAACCTAGCACGACCTCCTACACCACCTGCGCAGCCTCGGTGGAATTTAGGAAAGGCCAATTGGAATGTATACCAAGAAGAACTTGAAAAATGGTATGCAACGTACACGCCACCTGAGGATTTGAACATACTCGAGACCAATCTGCAGGAAGCCGTTGCAGCTGCTGCAAACAAAGCTATTCCAATCATTATCGCAGGTAACACAAAACGAAAGAACTATTGGTTCTATAGTAATAAAGTTAAAGAACAGAACCACAGAGTCAACATCTTCAGAAAACATCTAAAGAGAAACCCCACACCAGAAGGAAGAACTCTGCTACGAGCGGTGATATCTGAAGCAAGACGGGTTTCTAGAGAAGTAAAGGAGGCAAGATGGTTTGAGTGGTGTCAAACTCTAAATGAACATAGTAGACTTGGCAAGATATGGGGTCAGATTAAAACTATATCAGGTCGACCAACCCGGCCACAGGCATGTATTCAACCATTGCAGGAGGCTGAGAGACTTGCTCTCCAATTTGCAGAAAGAACAGCTTCATATCAGCTTCCTGCAATGGTCCGACGGCAGCAAGAACAATTAAAACAAGAGAGGATGACAGTCATTCATGAGGGCATTGCTATAAATGACGAATGTGACTGTCCCTTCACCGAACAGGAACTAAGCAGAGCCAAAAAAGGTGGTAAGGACACTGCACCAGGTGCTGATAACATTACATACTCAATGATCGCACATGCAGGTCCTGCTGGAGAACGAGGAATATTGGACGTCATCAATGCATCTTGGCAGCAAGGCAAACTACCAACCTCTTGGAAGAAAGCAGACATCATACCGATTCCTAAGCCGAAGGAACCTGGCAATTACAGACCCATTTCATTAACGTCATGCATTTGTAAAACTGCAGAACGGATGGTCTTAAATAGGCTACTGTGGAAGACTGGAGACCTTCATAAACACATATTTGGCTTCACTAGAGGTGTAGGTACTGCCAACTGCATAGCAACATTACTAGGAACAGTTAACTCAGGTCCAGCTATAGTGGTCTTCCTTGATCTAGAAAAAGCATTTGAACTTGCAAGCCCGCAAGCAATACTCCACACCTTAGTTAAAAAAGGTGTGAAGGGGAAAATGCTAGCATGGATTCAAGATTACCTAAGTCACAGGTATGCCGGAGTCAAGTTGCAAGGACAAGTGTCGGACTACCACTTGCACGAGAATGGGACTCCACAAGGAGGAGTCCTCAGTCCTAGTCTTTTTAACATCCTTATGGAAAACCTTGTTACCATGACCTTTACAGAAGGGGTTAAATTGCTAAGCTATGCTGATGATATAGCATTAGTCATTACCGGTCCTTCACTTCTAAATAAACCTCAAGGTGCTTTAGATAAAGTGACATCTGAATGCAGTGTTTTAGGGCTAAAAATATCTGCACAGAAGTCTAAGGCGATGAGACTAGGTGGCAACACTCCAGACAGGCACCTACGCATTCAAGACATTAACCTTCAGTGGGTTACACAATATCGATATCACGGAGTGTGGATTGATTTTAAAATGACATTCAATAAGCAAATTCAATATCTAAAGGAGAGAGCAAAGTCCCGAATGAATATAATGAGAGCAATCACAGGGCCCCGTCTAGGAGCGGGACACAGAGTGTTGAGAATGTTTTACATACACGCCGTTCGTTCCCTGGTTGATTATGCAGCACCTGCCTTACTCACTCTTTCTCCTGGTCAGTGGACAAACGTTGAGGTTCTTCAAAATGATGCGTTGCGAATCATAACAGGTGCTCCCAGATGGACTAAAATACTGAACCTAAGACTCGAAACAAAGCTACCGTCGATTGAAATAAGGGTAAAGGGGATTGCTGCGTGCATGCTGACCAAGATATTGACTAGACCTAGAATCAGTTCACTTAAAGATATAATCACTGGAGCACTAACTCTGGACAGAAGAGCCTCCAATGGCAACAGGTGGACCCATTGTGCGATAAACACCATCAATACGTTCGATATGGCTAACACAGTCACTGAGAGGGGTGTCGACGACATACATGCAGACTTTGTTATGCAAGCCCCTTGGGAATCTCTGCCAGCAGACTTTAAGATTATGGCTCTTGAAGGAAAGAAGAACCAGTCACATCCTCATCTGCTACGTAACATTGCACAGATGCATATAGCGGCAAACATGGCATCCGACAGCTTCACTTACTTCACGGATGGGTCAGTCGACCAGCAGGGACAAGAAACCGGAGCTGCAGTTAAAGCAGGAAACTCTGTATATAGTTGGAGGCTCTCAAATGGGTGTTCGACTTTACAAACAGAGATGCTAGCCATTCAAAAGGCTTTGGAACATGCTCTTGCTGAACACCGACAACATGTTATCATTCATACAGATTCGAGAACCGCCATTGAAACCTTGCAACAAGAACACATTTGTGATAACATCCATCTGATCACAAATGTCTTGTCATTCATGCACACACTCAAACGACAAGGCCGACGGGTACTTATCAACTGGGTGCCAAGTCATGTGGGACTAATAGGAAATGACATTGCGGACGAAGCTGCAAAACTTGCTACTAAGAGGGGAAATGTAGACATTTACATACCACAGAGTCTATCCCAGATGAAGAAAGTAATTCGAAACAGAGCAATGCGAATGATGTACAGTGACCACACCACAGCAGTTGCAACATTAGGATCTGCGGGTTGGTACAAGAATTCAACCAACTACGAACCACTTAGTTTGATGAAAGAGGGCAGTAGAACAACAGAAGTGCACTTACATCGCATCAGGCTTGGATACCCATGTGCATGGGAAATAGGCTTACAGGTTCCGGAGGATGAGAGGAAATGTCAACACTGTGGAGGATTGCCCGACAGACCACTGGAACATTATCTAACACAGTGCACAGTTACAAACCCGTTCCGATTTCACCTTAGATTCAACAGAGCAGAGGACGTTGTTAAACACATATGGCAACATCTTACTGAAGCGACCATACGAGTCATGAATACTCATCCTCCGCCCAAGTAAAACAGAAGCAAGCATCACTTAGTGGGCCAGCCAGAGGCTTAGGGCCCGCGCAGAATTATCCCTGCTAAAAAGAAAAAAACAAAAATCAACTGGTACTTTATTGAATCAAGCAGTCACCTCAAATCTTAATAGTTTAAAATCAAAATTTAAATTTAGTGTGGATAGCTTATTAAATAACTCTACGTAGTTGGTTATATGTATCCAGGAAATCGTACCAATTATAGGGGACAAAACCTTGACATCACCTAAAAAGTTTATAAGTCATCGAACCAAATTGAAATTTTAATTTTAAACTAGTAAATTTTGACGTGACTGCTTTATTCTCTAAATTACTGATTGATGATTTGTTAGAATTCCTGCGTGAGGAACTGCCCAAATTTAATTTGAAATTGCCGACCAATAATGTGTTGGAACTTATCAAATTGTGTATAAGACAATTATTTTAGTTTGAATGGAAAAATTTCAAACAATCAAATGGAATGGCGATGGGCAATCCCCTTTCACCAGTGTTGAGCAATTAACGGAGTTCTTTGAAACAAAAATCTTATCCAGGATTATTCCTGCTAACGTAGTTTGGTTTAGGTATGTCGATGATATTTTGTGCTTATGGCCGGATGACCAAGATCAAACAGTTTTTTTTAATGAACTTAATTATTTGGTGTCTTCAATAAAATTCACAAGTGAGAATGATGAGAATGGTGCTCCTCTCTTTTTGGACATATGAGGCATAGAATCAATAGAAGTTTCAAATTTAGTGTGTATAAGTAACCCACCAACGTGGGCTCGCATGTATATTATTATTCAAATGATCATAATTAAGTTAAACAGGCAGTA
The DNA here is from genome assembly GCF_040958095.1 of Procambarus clarkii. Lineage (NCBI taxonomy): Eukaryota > Metazoa > Arthropoda > Malacostraca > Decapoda > Cambaridae > Procambarus > Procambarus clarkii. The sequence continues at coordinate 5,070,749 of NC_091160.1, forward strand.
TTTTCAGGAATGTTCCTTCGAGCCTTGAGGGTGTGCAGCACCGAGTTTTTTGATGAAATTATTGCTAAAATATATGAAATTGGGAAGAGTTTACAATACCTTAAAATGTTTTTTGGTTAGCTCGTTCGGGCAAGCTTACGTTTTTATTATACGACTACCCGATCACGCGTGTCTGTTATATAGCAACACATGTGCGTTGCTGAGACACAACAACTTTTCCCTGTCTCCCAGTCCTTCAGATCATACCCCCTTTCCCTGTCCGCTCGTCCTCCAAACTATTCCTCACTCCCCCCCTCCCCTGTACTTTCGTCCTTCCTACCATTCCTCACTCCCCCATCCCCTAGTCCTCCCAATCATTCCACACTCCCATCGTCCTCCCCACCATTCCCTCCCTCCCCAGTCCCTTAGTCCTCCCCACCATCCTCCCTCCCCCCCTCTCCCCTCCCCTCGTCCTCCCAACATCCCCCACTCCTGTGTCCCCTTCTCCTCCCAACATTTTCCATTCCCCTGTCCCCTCGTCCCCCATCTTCCTTAGTCCTCCCCACCATTACCCCCTCCCCTATTTCCTCGTTCTTCCCACCATCCCCCACTCCTGTCCCCAAGTCCTTCCTCACCATTCCCCACTCCCTCCTCCAATGCATTCCCAAATGATCTGATGTTCCCATCAGGAAATTGGGAACATCAAATAATCTGATGTTCCCATCACTGAAATATAAGAAAAACAGTCAAAAAACGAAATGAAAAAACCTGTGAGAAAAAAATAAACAATACTCACAAAATGAACAGTGTGGTAAACAACACAGCTCAATTCCAATGCAATTTCACACAAAATCATTAAATCAAAAATAAAATTATTCGAAATTTATGAAAATTCAGTTAATCAATGAAATTGGAAACATTAAAATGGAATCATAACACATTTAGTAAAGCATGTGTTGCTGTTACGTATAACAGATGGCGCTGTTTAAAAAAAAAGCATGATTTTACCTGTCACAGGTGTCGCAACGATACTTATACTCACAAAAGGAACAGTATGGTAAACAACACAGCTCAATTCCAACACAATGTCACACAAAATAATTAAATGAAAATGAAAATGAATAAAAACCTATGAAAATTTTATTTGTAAATGCAATCAGAATCATTGAATGGGAATTGTAACATAGTTAGTGTAGCGTGTGTTGCTATTGTGTGTAGCAGATGGTGCTGTTTAAAAAAAAACATGTTTTTACCTGTCACAAGTGTGGTATTTATATGGTAGGTATATAAAAATATGCACGTATTCGAATGGATCGTTGTGTCAAATTTTCAAAGCAATTGGTGAAGAACTTTTGGAGATCACAGCGTGTGTTGCTCTTTTGTCCAAAAGAGGGCGCTGTTTTTAAAAAAAAGCATGTTTTTCGTGTCACAGGTGAGGCATGTATATAGCAGTTATATAAAAACACGCTCCTATTCGAATGCAACGTTGTGTCAAAATTTCAAAGCAATCGATAAAAGAGGTTTCAAAGATTTCACTCACATAAAAAAAAATGTTTTCAAAAAGAGCATTTTCTTCCCATCACTGACATAACATAAATATAGTATGTATATAAAATCCCGCTCGGATGCAAATGGAATGATGTGTTTAAATTTCAAAGCAATCGGTGAAGAACTTTCGGAGATTAGCGATTTTGAACAAATGAAGATTTACAATTTTATTTATATTCACTAGGTGTACCCGACTACGGGTTGCTGTGGTTCATCAACGCATGTGCATTGCTAAGCCACAGCAACCCTCCCCTGTTTCCCCATCCTCCCCACCATTCCCCCCTCCTCTGTCACCTCGTCCTCCCAACCATTCCCCTTTCCCTCATCCTCGTCTCAATCCCCCACTATCCCGTCCCCTCGTCCTCCCAAACATTCCCCCTTTCCCTGTCCCCTTGTCCTCCTTACCATTCTCCACTCCCTCATCCACTCGTACTCCCTACCATCCCCCCACTCCCCCATCCAATCGTTCTCTCCATCATTAACCTTCCCCCGTTCCCTCGTACTCCCCACCATCCCCCACTCAAGGCCTCTCGTCCTCCCCATCACTCCTCACTTCCTCATCCGATGCATTCCCAAATGATCTGATATTCCAATCACTGAAAAATAAGAACAGCTAAAAAAACGAAATGAAAAACAAGGAAACAATAACAAAATAAATTATACACTCGAAATGAACGGTATAGAAAACAACACAACTCAATTCAAGTGCAATGTCAAACAAAATAATTAAATCAAAATGAAAAACAATCGAAATATATGAAAATTAAATTTATCAATGAAATCGGAAACATTGCAATGAAATCATAACATATTTAGAATTGCGAGTGTTACTCATACATGCATCAGATGGCGCTGTTTAAAAAAAAAAAAAATGTTTTTACCTGTCACAGGCGTGGCATCTATATAGCAGGAATATAAAAACATGCACGAATTCAAATTCAACGTTGTGTCAAAATTTCAAAGCAATCGGTAAACAGGCTTCGAAGATTTCCCGCACATGGAAAACATATGAAAAACACAGTTTTCTAAAAAAGCATGTTTTTTCTCGTTACAGATGTGACATCTACATAGTTTGTATATACAAACCTGCTCGGATGCAAATAGAACGTTTTGTCAAAATTTTAAAGCAATCGTTGAAGAACTTTCAGAGAACAGTGATTTTGAACAAACGAGCATTTACGTTTATCTATATTAATAATAATGGAAATGTTCGTTTGTTCAAAATCGCTAATCTCCGAAAGTACTTCACCGATTGCTTTGAAATTTTCACACGACGTTCCATTCGCATCCGAGCATGTTTTTATGTACATAATATATAGATGTCACATATGTGTCGGTAAAAAAAAAATGTTTTTTTTTTAAAACTGTGTTTTTAATGTGTTTTTCATGTGAGGAAAATCTTCGAAACCTCTTTACCGATTGCTTTGAAATTTTGACACAACGTTGCATTCGAATAGGCACGTCTTTTTATATATCTACAATATACATGCCTCGCCTGTGACAGGAAAAAACATGCTTTTTTGAAAAAAAGCGCCATCTGTTGGATGTAAGGGCAACACACGCTGTAATCTCCGAAAGTTCTTCACCAATTGCCTTGAAATTTTGACACAACGTTGCATTCGAATAGGCGCGTCTTTTTATATACCTACTATATAGATGCCACCTCTGTGAGAGCTAAAAACATGCGTGTTTGAAAAACAGCGCCATCAGTTGCACATAATGGCAACATGCATGTTATACTAAATATGTCACAAATTCCATTTCAATGTTTCCGATTGCATTGATAAATTTTATTTTCATAGATTTCGATATATTTTATTTTTTAGTTAATTTTTTGTGTGACATTGTGTTGGAATTGAGCTGTGTTGTTTGCCATACCGTTCATTTTGTAAGTATAAGTATACATACAAAATTGCTTTACTTGAAAAAATAATATATAAAAATAAAAAAAAAGCATAGTTTGCCTTACAAACTATGCTTTACTTGAAAAACAGTGTTGTTGCATGCAAAAGCAACACACATGCTATGTGTAACAGATATGTTACAATTCCATTTCTATGTTTGTGATTGCAATGATAAATTGAATTTTCCTAGATTTTGATTTATTTTCATTTTGATTTAATTATTTTGAGTGAATTGCATTGGAATTGAGCGGGTTTGTTTACCAGACCGTTCATTTTGTGAGAATAGTTTATTTTTATGTTTTTTTCATATTTTCATTTCAGTTTTTTTAACTGTTTTTTTTATGTTTCAGTGATGGGAACATCAGATCATTTGATATTCCCAATTATCTGATGTGAACATCAGATTATTTGGGAAGACATCGGACGAGGGAGTGGGGAATGGTGGGGATGATAAGGGGACAGAAGTGAGATGGTGCAGAGGATGAGGGGACACGGGAGGGGGTAATGGTGAGGAAGGACGAAGGGACGGGGGAGTTTGGGATGGTGGGGACGAGGCGATGGAGAAATAGAGAATGGAGGGGAGGAAAAAGGGACAGTGGAGGGGCATGCATGGAAGGAAGAGGGGATGTTGGAGTGGGGTATGGTGGGGAGGACGAGGGAACAGTGGAGTAGGGAATAGCTGGGAGGCCGAGGAGACGGGTGAGGGGGGAATGGTGGGGTAGACTGGGGGACAGGGAAAGTTGCTGTGGCTCAGCAACGCACATGCGTTGCTGAGCCACAGCAACGCGTGGCCGGGTACTGCTAGTATTTATATAGATTATATGTATTATGATTATAAAACGTACATTTTATAATCATATCCCAAAGCGAAACCAGAAATTAGAAACTCAATGGTGGTACCTGATACGGTAGTGCTTGAAAATCTTTCCCAAATTTTCAAGAACCTTAATATCAATTTGGTGTTCACTAATAGTATGATGATGAATTATACAATAATAAGTCCAATTCATTACAAAACTCCCCTGGCACAGAAGGTTGTGAGTATTCGATTCCCTGCAATGTTTGTGAGTCTGTGTACCTTCGACAAACTGGAAAAGCCTTACAATTGCGTTTGTCCCAACATGCTTATAATATTAGAACTACCCAGACGTCAAGTGTATTGTATCTACACACAAAATTGTGTCATAACACTATAAATTGGGAAGGAGCGAAAAGTAATACAAATTGAAGCAGTTTTCGTGGTCTGCTTTAATCAGTGTCAAAATTTTCTCAATGTCAGTACTGGTATGTACAAACCTGACCCATTTTAAAGTTACAATATTGCACAACAGTTTAAGAAAAAACTTTGATAGGGAAGGTTACATTGAAATTTAAATTGAAATAAGTTTATTGAGGTAAAATACACACAAAGGGATGAGGTAGCTCAAGCTATTCTCACCCCATTCAGTACAACGTGTTAATACATACATAGACACACATCACAAATAAACATATTACCAAACATTCTGAGAGATAAACATATACATTTCCTTCTTCACAAGTAGTATCTTATCAGACGTACACACAAATACTTTTATGACCTAGGTGTACTGTATAGACAATTTGCAAGACACATGCAGATAATTCAACAAAATATTACAATCTTGGTGCAAAATTCTTATATCTCTCAAGAATATCATCAACCTTTCCATTGTGACACATCCAGGCTATTTGTTCAGGAACAGTCCTTATCTCAGTGTTTCTATATGCATTAATCAACGGACCATCAAGAACATAATGGGCCAGGGTGTGAGACCTTAACATACCACATAGTTTACACTTCGTGTCATTATCATGAACATCTATCCCATATTCCCAGTAATATTTGTACCCAAGCCTGAGCCGCATGTACACAGAGTCACTCCAAGCATTTCTCCTTTTACCATAAGTGAAATGGGTGTTTTGACTCACATACATGTAGTATTGCATGGTTTGACTTCTCCCATTCATTATCTCTCTCCTCTCCACTCCCGCCTGTGCCTGAATATTTCTGATTTTGCTTCTTATTTGTCTCATTGTGAATTCACATTCAATGTCAACTTGTGGTTTTGATGTGGCACGTTTGGCCAAGTCATCCGCCACCTCGTTGAGCACTATTCCAACATGAGATGGAATCCACATGAATTTCACACTATAACCTTTCAGCTGTATCTCAGTTATTCTTCTCTTACAGTCCTCAACTATAGACATGAAGACTGGGTTTTTAAGGACTCCAGTGCTCCTCGGCTATCGACAAATACAAAAACATTTTTGTCGTCATGACGTACTTCCTCCAAACACGCCAGAATGGCCTGCAGTTCAGCTTGTGTGGATGATATATAATTACTAAGCCGGAGTTCAATTATCCTGTCCACAGTCCCAAACTCCGTATATTCCCTTATTAGCACACCACACCCTGCCCTGCCATCCTCCGCCACCGACCCGTCGCAATATACATGTAAACTGTTGCCTCTTGGTAACCGAGATATCATGCTTCCATACAAACACCGTAATTGTCCCGGTTCATGATGAATCTTTTTCACCTTGAGGGGTACAATTTCGACGTCTGTTTTCTGTACTTTCCAGGGAGCAGACATATTACACTGTCGAGAGGGTTTACAGCAGTCAAGTACGTCGTATTCCCTGAGGTCATGAGCTAATCCCCTCGTGTAGCGTGTCTCCCTCAGTTTCCTGGAAGTGTGTACGTCACTCAAGCAGGTCTGAACGCTCTCAAACAGCTTATCCCCTCCTTTTCTCCGCATGAAACGAATAGATACTCAAGTGTTAATGTCACGGACTCTATCACACACACTCAGTAAATTTAATTTCATTCTCATTATTTCAATCATTGCATTTCTTTGACATCCAAGAATAATCCTCATAGCCTCGTTCTGTATCAGCTCTATTTTTTGAATTCTGCCTTGGCCTGTGTAAGACAGTACGGGTGCTGCGTAGTCTATCAGGGACCGAACAGTACTTATGTATAACATTCGCAAGATAGGTACCCCAATACCTTTACCAGGAAAAAGCCAGTGCTTTCAGAGGATGCAGACGGGCTTTACATAAGGTGCTGATATGATTTATTTCAGCATTTTTACTCTCACATGTGTATCCAACATACATGCCCAGATACTTGTACTTCTGAACATGGCTCAGTTCCACACCATTTAGAGTAAGTGTTATATTTCTTCGTTTGCTATACTCGTATTTGGTTTTATCTGCATTTATAACTAAGCCTAACTTGTGACAGGTTGTACCAAGTATGTTAAGAGCAGTTTGAATTTTGTTCCCAGAAGTGCCTTGTATAAGAATGTCATCAGCATATATGATCGTCGTGACCCCTGGAGGATACATCTCTGATGCTAATCTGTTCATTAATACATTGAATAAGGTAGGACTTAATACTCCCCCTTGTGGGGTACCTAACTGAAACCTCCGTTCCTCAGACACGTATCCCTGGTAATACACCTGACCTTTTCTGTCTTGTAGATAATCCCTTATCCAGTGTAGCAATCTCCCTGTTATTCCCAGATTGGCTAATTCGTATAAGATTACTTCCCCATTGGCTTTATCAAATGCTCCTTGTAGATCAACAAAAACTCTACAATTGTCATCCACATTAGACAAACACTTTAAGAGACAATCCGCAGTACTTTTGCCTTTGAAAAACCAAAGAGATTACTGGACATGTTATCACCTACAAGGTAGAGTAGCCTATTTAACCAAATCCTTTCCATCATTTTACAAAAGCAGGATATTAAGGAGACAGGTCTGTAGCCTCCGTTTGACTTAGGGATAGGAATGATGACAGCCTCTTTCCATTTGCTTGGTAACTTTCCCTCTCTATAACTCATATTAAACAAATCAAGTAAGGGACTAGGTTTCATACCGGCTAAATAATTAAGACTGTCATACGTTACTCCATCTTTTCCCGGAGCAGTAGAGCTGCCACTTTTTATAGCATCCAGTAGCTCATCGTGAGTTATCTCAGTGCATGTTATAGACCTTGTATTTAAGGCACATAAAGTTACTCCATTTCTAATATTTTCCCATGACTCAATGGTGACTCTTGTGTCTGCAGGTAAGGACTCCATACAAGCAGCACTTGCCCATTTATCTACTAACTCATTAGCAACTTTCCCTGGATCTGAGTGAGCAATGAATTTGGTCTTACAACCCCTGATTATATTTACTGCTCTCCATATGTCTTTAAGGTTCTTAGTATTACCAATGGACTGAGCAAAGTCTTGCCAGTATCTGTCCCGCGCCTCCTTCCTCACCTGACTGCATTCCCTAGCCACTTCCAACATTGTATTTTTCTCTTCATCCCTCATTCCATTTTTTAACCATTCTTTATGCGCACTCCGTAGCATTCTCTCCCACCCCTTGACTTGCTGATCATTGGAATATTTAAATTTCTTAGGTCCATGCGTCTTGCTTCCGCTGCCCCCGTTATTTTCCCTCTGTACTAATTTCTCTATGTTCTCGACCATGTCCTCGTAAAAACTATCAACACAGAGCGGCGTGTATTGTTGATACCAATCTTCCATATTTTGAATAAAATATTATTTCATATCTTTATTAATATTTAGCTTTTCCTTTGAAAGTGGACTTGTTTTTTCCCCAGTGGTAAATCAACGTTCAAGGCAAAGTGGTCACTAAGTAGTTCCCGAACAACCCGAGCCTCCCCCATAATCCCCTGAGAGTTTAAAATGCAGGCATAGTCAAGCCGTCCTCCCCTGATGTGAGTTGGTTCATTGTTTCCCAAGAGACAGGTATCTGGATGATCTTGTAGAAACTGTAACCACTTGACCCCATTAGCATTAATACTACCTGCTGTCCCAAGGCTTGTGTGCCGAGCATTAAGGTCCCCAATGACCAGTGAAGGATTAGTATAAATGCAGTCAGGTAAATAGTTAGCGTCGAAGCAGTTCCTAGATACATACAAATTAACTACAATAAATTCCCCTTCCCTTAATGATAATTTAACACAGACACTCTCTATACCTTGTGTTTTTGATGGCGGTTCTACTAACTCTGCTGGTATGGAGTTCTTAACATAAATTGACGTGCCTCTGATGTTATTTGCGGCGAAGAGGTTAAACCCTTTATAGCCATTTAATTTCAATAATCCTTCATTCCTATCCCCTGTCTCCTGGAGAGCTACAACATCAATATCATTTCCCATCACATAACAATGAACATCTGTAACCCTGTTTCTTAAACCATTAACATTCCATGACAACACTTTCAGTCTAGTGTAAAAAAAAAAAAAAAGTTACATTGTCTCATTACAATTTTATAAGCAAATATTATGTTTTTATTATATGAGGCTTTTTGTTTGATCTTTCATTCTTATTCTATGATCGCTCGATACTCCTGACTGTTCCTAGCTAATCTATACCTGTTTCTGGGTAAATCTTTTCCTGGGTACAGATTAGCTAAGAACAGTCAGAAGAAACAAGCGGCGGTCAGAGCATAAATATGAAAGTTTAAACAAAAAGCCTCATTGAGCGAACGCATAATATTTGATTATAAACTTGTAATGAGACATTGTTACCCCTCCCTATCAGAGTTTTTTCTTAAACTCTTGTGCAATATTGTAACTTAAAAATGAAGTGTAAACATTACATTAAGACTATAGCAATAACAAGGTAAGACAAGTGATTTGTCCTGCCTTGTTATTGTTACAGTCTTAGAGTTATGTTTACACCCAGATCACTTGTCCTGCCTGTTACTGCTAGTCTTAGTAAAATGCTTACACCCAGATCACTTGTCCTGCCCTGTTATTGCTATAGTCTTAGTGTAATGTTTACACTTGGCCTGGCTTGAACTGTGAGAGTTTTCTCCACAATGCATATCCACCACAGCCCGCTTGGTCCGACAATATTTCTTATGCTCGCTGGGAGGATGTTGAACAACCGTGGACCTCTGATGTTTGTACAGTGTTCTCTGATTGCGCCTATGGCACCCCTGCTCTTTACTGGATCTATTCTGCATTTTCTTCCGTATCGTTCACTCCAGTGTGTAGTCTTCATAGTGTTCGTATGGAATAGTGTTTTCAAGGTGCTGTACACAATGTTTGGACGGTGCTGTATACAGAGTTCTCAAGGTGCTGTATACAATGTTCTCAAGGTTCTGTATACAGTGTTCTCAAGATGCTGTATTCAATGTCTGGAAGGTGCTGTATTCAGTTTTCTCAAGGTGATGCATTCAATGATTGGAAGGTGCTGTATAGTGTTCTCAAGGGGTTGTATACAATGTTTTCATGGTGCTGTATTTTTTTCTTCATAATCTCTGATCTGTGACTTCTACTCGTTTGTCATTGATGAATTTTTACTATAAATATTTAGATATACCATGTCTCTTGAAGAAATATTACATACCTTTTATATAATCTTTTATTGTGAGACTGGTGTGGTCAATAGACCAAAATAATATCTAAGGCTTTCACAGTATCATTCAGCTTAACCTTACCAGGTTACAACTGAATGTCATTCAAGCCGCAGATTTTAATTGATTGATAAAGATTAAGCCACCCAAGAGGTGGCCGGGAATGAATAGCCCGTAATAGTTTTAGTGTCATGTAAAAAACTAAGTGTCCTTCACATTATTTTCAATTTTAATATTATGATTATTTCTTAAATTATGTACAAAGTAAATTAAATATAATATTTGATAGCATGAAGATTAGATATAAAAACTAAGTTGTATAAAATAAAGGATAAAAAGAGCGTGTGTGGAGTCGCGAACCACGACCCGCAAGGCGGCAGTGGTTCACCCTCACACTCGGCCACCCTGCTCTGGCCTCATAATATTCAACACTTATATTTATCATATTTTTTTTCACTTTATTAGTCAACTCACCTAGTTGTGCTTGCAGTGGTTGAGCTTTGGCTTTTTAGTCTCGGCTCTCAACCGTCAATCTACTGGTGTACAGATTCCTGAGATTCTATCTACACTTGAAACTGTGTATGAAGTCAGCATCCACCGCATCACTTCCTCGTGCATTCCATTTACTATCTACTCTGACACTGAAAATGTTCTTTCTAATCTTTCTGAAGCTCATTTGGGTACTCAGCTTCCACCTGTGTCCCCTTGTGTGTGTACCACCCATGGTAAATAATCCATCCTTGTCTACCCTGTCAATTCCTTGAGAATTTTATATGTGGTGATCATGTCTCTCCGAGCTCCTCTGTCTTCCAGCGACATGAGGTGCAGTTCACGCAGCCTTTCCTAATAACTCAAGCCACTTAGTTACGAGACTAGCCTATTGGCATACCTCTGAACTTTTCCCAGCTTCGGCTTGTACTCACCTAGTTGTACTCACCTAGTTATGCTTGCTGGGGTTGAGTTTTGGCTCTTTGGGCCCGCCTCTCAACTATCAGCAAACTTATTTGTTCTGAAGGATTCCTTACACAGGTTTCTGAAGGTCGTTCTGATGTCAGCCAGCCTCGCATACGCCGCCGATGTTATTCTTTTGATGTAGGCTTCAGGAAACAGGTTTGGCGTGATATCAACTCCTAGATCTTTGTCCCTGTCCGTTTCGTGAAGGACTTCATCTCCCATTTGGTATCCAGTGATTAGCCTCCTATTTCCTCTGCCTAGTTTCATCACCGTACATTTTTTTGGGTTGAACTTTAGTAGCTATTTGTTGGGCCATTCCTTCAGTTTGTTTAGGTCATATTTTGCCTTATACTATCTTCTTCTGTCTTAATCCTCCTCATAATTTTTGCATCCTTAGCAAACATTGAGAGGAACGAGTCTATTCCCTCTGGGAGATCATCTACACGTATCAGAAACAGTATAGGTCCAAGGACTGATGCCTGTGGGACTCCACTGATGACACCTCGCCACTCCTAGACCTTAAAGTGACTCTCTGTCTTCTGTCTTCTAAGTACTCATTTATCCAGTGGAGTACCTTCCCTATTCTCCTGCCTGCATCTCCAGCTTGTGCTAGTCTCTTTTGTGGTACCATATCAAAGGCTTTCTGGCAATCCAATAATAGGCAGTCTGCCCAGCACTCTCTATCTTGCCTGATTTGTGTTGCTTGGTCATAGAATTCAATTTATCCTGTGAGGCAGGACTTACCATCCCTGAACCAATGCTGATGTTGTGTTGCAAAGTTCTTTTCCTCCAGATGTTCCTCTAGTTTTTTTCGCACAATCTTCTCCATCATCTTGCATGGTATGCAATTTAGGGATACTGGCCTGTAGTTCAGTGCCTCCTGCCGATTACCCTTCATGTATATTGGGACTACATTAGCCGTCATCAAATTTTTTGGCAGTTCACCTTTTACCAGTGATTTGTTGTACACCATAGATAGTGGCAGGCACAGTGCTTCTGCTCCTTCCTTTAGTATCCATGGCGAGATTCCATCCAGGCCTATAGCCTTTGTCACATGCAACTCTAGTAGATGCTGCCTCATCTCCCCCACTGGTAATTACAAACTCCTCGAGTGGTGTCTAGTTTAATATTCCCTCTCTTATCTCTGGGACTTCTGTTTGCTCTACTATAAAGAACTTGAAGAATTTCATATTGAGTTCTTTGCACACTTCTTTGTCGTTTGTAGTGAATCTGTCTGCCCAATCCTCAATTTCATTCTCTGTTCCTTCACTGTTGTTTTTCTCCTGATGTGGCTATGCAAAAATTTAGGTTGAGTCTTTGCCTTGCGCGCTATGTCAGGAAAACCCGACACCATTTATTATTATTAAATACAATATGCAGATAATATTGCTGATGTTTGTAATAACAAATTAACCATATAAAGAGTGTTTATTCACTCATAGATGATGTGGCAAACTGGAATTTTTCTTTCATAAAAACGAGATTTCCTCCCGTGGAAAACGAGAAATCATTGCCACGCCGCTAGTAAATTCACCTACTAATTCTGTTGGGAATTATTCTTAATACAGCAGTCTTTGAACTGTAAACATTATACAAACATTTTACTTGAATCAACTTAATTATTAGTACCAAAATAGAGTAAATCTAGGCCCTCTATCCACTTTCATAAAACGCATCTGTAGATCAAGGGATGCGATCAGTGGGAGGCAGGCTCAGTAGTCGGCCATTTAATTTTAAATTAACAACAGTCCCGGGAGCAAATTTAGCTCCAATAATACTCCTTGGACATCAGTGTTATGTGAAGAAAAATGCTTCCATTATCAACATGCAACTACATTTGCTCAAGGGAGGTGTTATTTCAGATATTATCTGACTTATTACAGTCCTTTAATATTTAGATTTAAGATATTTTCCGGTTAGAACACGAGACAGCGACAAAACCCAGGTAAATATCCCTTGGTCCTTATCTCATAATCAATATACCAATATTTCCTCTGATATAGCTGTCCTATTAGGGTTCCTGCTAATATTTGTGAGTATTCTTTGACAGGTGGAATTGAAGAGGAGGAAAAATTAACTAGTTTCCTAGCATCAGTACATGAGTTGAGACCAGTCAACCACGAGGCGTTATCGACTGGCGTGTTCATCCTTGTTCATAACTGGTTGACTTGGCCCACTACCATAAAGATAAAGATAAGCTGTAGTTAATTTAAGTTATCTGTGTAGTCTATAACTCTAATGAATGTCTACTAATCAATAATTGTTTATTGAAAGATTATATATGTATATAATTAATAAACCCCCAGAACGTGTAGTGAAAGTGATTTGTGAGACATTTTTATAAATCCAGTCCACTTCAAACAAACAATTTGGTCTCGAAAAATATAAAAATAAACGTAAAATATAAATTACTATAAAAATTAATATAAATTAAATAAATTTAAATCTCACAGGTCAATTCCCCAAACGCTATGCCATTTTCATATTATCGATCTGTCTCTCTTCTCAACCTGACGTATTCATTCCTGGCGCTCTGGTATCTTTATCTGTTCCCTATTGTTCTGTTATTTCTATAGTTTTTCCATGCTCTTGTACTTAGTTGCTTTGTTGTTGTACATCTCTGATTAAATAATGGGTTTCTTGTCTGTATTTCCTTTTTTTCCCTTTTGGACCAGGACGAACTTGTCTGCTGCCTCCTTACACTTCTGCGTGACGTAGTCCATCATGTCTTGGGTTGTCTTTCCTCTGAGCTGTTTCCCAAGCTGTATCTGTTTGGAATTTCCTTATCTCCTCATAGTTTCCCTTCCGGAATGCCGGCCTTTTTTTCTGGGCCCTTTCTTGAGTACCTTAACCCTACTTCGACCAGGTACTCAAACATCAGTATACTATGATCACTCATTCCCACGGGAGACTCGAAACCGATTTACCTTATGTCTGAGTCGTTCAGAGTGAAGACTAGGTCAAGTCTCGCTGGTTCATCATTGCTTCTCATTCATGTGGGGTCCCCTGACATGCTGACTTAAAGTTTTTTGTCGCCACTTACAACATTTGAACTCTCCATATTTCCTCACCTCCATACGATTTCCTCCATGATCAGCAGATGGGGTCGATTTCCACAGGCAGCAGTGGCTGCTCTCTGAATTATAGTGTTAACCGCCATATTGTTTCTGTTATACTCCTGCCAGGGTCTGTCATTTGGTGGTGGATATATGTCACTGCAACTACTACTCTTGGTCCTCCCATCGTCATGGTGCCTGTTATGAAGTCTCTGAACACCTCACAGCTTGGAATAACCATCTCCTTGAAACTCTATTTCTTTCTCATAAGAAGGGTCACTCTGCCTCCTCCCCTTCTTTCCCACTCTTTCCTCATTGCATTGTAGTTCTGGGCAAACACCGCATTCGTTATGATTGCTGAGAGTTCTTTTTCCTTGAGTCCAATTATGTCCGGGTTCACTTCTTGTGCTCTTTCCATAAGTTTACTTGCCTTGTTTATGATCCTATCTATGTTCGAGAATATTACCTTGAAGCTGACACTCTTCAGTCTATCCTCAGTTTCCCTTGATTCAATTGGAGTTGGGCTTTTTTGGGGTGTCTGAGGGATGGGTGAGGACCTAGAAAAGAGGACCTGGGGTGTGAGGGGGTTGGGAGGATCTGGTGTTGTGGGGGTAGGCTTGGATGGTTTGGGGTGGTGTGGTTGAGAGGATCTTGTGTAGGGCGTCAATTAGGGCTTGGGATTGGGGAGCAGGAGGAGTGAGGTTATGGGTTGGGGGAATGCAGTGGAGTCTGGATGGGAGGAGGGGGGGGTCAGGGAGATCAGTGGTTGGGGAGGAAATTTGTGAGTGGGTTAACAGGGTCTCGGAGGATTCTGGGACGAGGGGTAAGGGGGTGTCAAGGGAAACAGGGACAGGGAGGGGAGTGGGGGACCAGGAGGATATTGGGTGAGATGGAAGGGGAGCCAAGGAGGGAATGGGGCGAGGGAGGTGGGAAGGACTGAGAGGGGTATGGGGGGATAGGGGGAAGGGACAGAGAGGGATTGGGGTGAGAGGTGAAAGAGGGCACAGAGGGTAAGTCGTTAGGGGGGAAGGGGGTAAAGCAAGAGTATGGGGTGAGGGGGGGGGTGATAGGGATGGCATAGTGTGAGATGGGAGGGAGGTTTGAATGGGGACAGGGAGGGTTCAGGGTAAAGGGGGTTTCAATGGGGTCGAAGATGGGGTTATTGTCCTCTCCTCTGGGGTTGCTGGGGTGCTGGTTGGGAGTTCCCCACTCTCTCCGGGGCTGTTGAGTTGTGGGGCTGGAATCCTTGGTTCACTCTGCTCACGCTGCTGCTGCCTTTGCTCTCTCTTCCCTCATCATGTTCCTCTGGAGGAATATTTTCCTGTAACTTCTCACATGGTACAGGTGGCTCATTTTGTTAGTATCCATCAATGGTCCATGTTCGTGTTCTACCTTTGCTAAATAGTCTCTCCTTGTTTGTCCTTTCTATTCTGAGTATTTTTATACGGTGATTGTGTCTCCTGTTTCTTCTCTCTTTGAGTAGCGTGCAGCTGAACACCGGTAGTCTCTCCTCGACGCTCATACCTCTCAGTTCTGGGACCATTGAGTTGGCTTGCCTCTAAATATTCTCGAACTTCGTTATATGTTTAATGAGATAAGGACTCGATATTGTTGCCTCATATTCCAGCAATAGTTTTACATACGCGAAATTCAAGATCTGAACGTCTCATTGTTCAGATTCCAAATGACAGTTCTTATATTACCTATTTATTAGCTTTTGGTGACAGGTTGGGGGTCATGTCAACTCGACAGTGAAAGTGATTTCACTGTCAGATTTCAATACGGAGTAATTGTAATCTTACTTTGTAATTGAACAAGTAATTAGTTATGGGGGCAGTGGTTGTACTGAGAAGGGCCAATAGCTAGAGTCAAGATGTGTCTAGAATAGTGGGATAAATAGGCCCGCCCCCAAGGAACAAGGTTCCTAGTAATGATTCTATGTTTTAAATTACAGGTCTGTAGTGTATTAGCAAATCATCTACACCACTTCAACAGGATGAATAGATACTTCTCAAATTGTAGCTTATTTATTAAACCCTCTAATAACCCCTTATATACATTAATACAATAAATCCCTTTACCACTCTTCCTTACGTTAATCACCTTGGACCACATAGACAGGATGCAAGGTTTACAACAGCAACTTGGGTAAAGACTACTTGGAGAAGGACAATACTAAAGGCTCTAAGTAGCCTGGTAAAACTTGATCACACATGGTTTCATTAAAACACCCTAGAGTAATCTTAGAGATATAAACACTAGCTTAGGCTACACAAGAACTAATTACACACTTTGCCAGAGCCCGGTAACACAGTATAAGGTAATTATCTTGTAGAACTGAGAATCAGGATAAGGTAAGGGGAGAGAGAGAAGGAAGAGGAGTACAGAGACTACGAGAGAGTGTGAACACCACAACAGCCAGAACCAGTGAGGAGAGCAGCCTCCTCCGCTCTCTTAAATATGTTGCCGGGAAGGGTGCCTAGCTGATCGTACAGCTATAAACATTACAAATTTTCACCGACATTCATTACTAGTTACTTTAACAGTTCTAAGAATAGCTAACAACTAGTTCAATATTATATTTATTAATCAACAAGCTCAGAGTCTAAATGGTCTGTGAGAACAAGATTCATCTTACGTCTGGCAAGGTAGACGGAACCGAGGCATGAGAAGCTCTGCGTATAAACGTTATTGTTAATAAACTATCCTTCTCACAAGACTATTTGGAACTCAATTTGACCTCTAGTCTCCAACTAAGAACCCAGGGTCGTAACATAATTGTAGAGGTCTTGAGTAATATGTGGTCTGTGGTGACAGGTCCTTCAGGGCCAGATGGTAGAGGTCTGGAGTAATATTAGTGCTGTGGACGGGACCTTCAGGGCCAGATGGTAGAGGTCTGGATAAATAATAATGCTGTGGACGGGTCCTGGAAGAAGCTTTTGGTCATGTGTTCGAGCTACTTTACATCTGAAGACAAAACGGTGTCGTCCAGACGGTCGTTGGGACATCCAGAGATTCGGGGGTCATCCAGAGATTCGGGGGTCATCCAGACAGTCGGGGGGTCATCCAGACGGTCGTTGGGACATCCAGACAGTCGGGGGGTCATCCAGACAGTCGGGGTCATCCAGACAGTCGGGGGTCATCCAGACAGTCGGGGTCATCCAGACAGTCGGGGGTCATCCAAACAGTCGGGGGTCATCCAGACATTCGGGGGTCATCCAGACAGTCGGGGGTCATCCAGACAGTCGGGGGTCATCCAGACAGTCGGGGGTCATCCAGACAGTTGGGGGTCATCCAGACAGTTGGGGGTCATCCAGACAGTCGGGGTCATCCAGACAGTCGGGGGTCATCCAGACAGTCGAGGGTCATCCAGACAGTCGGGGATCATCCAGACAGTCGGGTGGTCATCCAGACAGTCGGGGGTCATCCAGACAGTCGGGGGTCATCCAGACAGTCGGGGGTCATCCAGACAGTCGGGGGTCATCCAGACAGTCGGGGGTCATCCAGACATTCGGGGGGTCATCCAGACAGTCGGGGGTCATCCAAACAGTCGGGAGTCATCCAGACAGTCGGGGGGTCGTCCAGACAGTCGGGGGTCATCCAGACAGTCGGGGGGTCGTCCAGACAGTCGGGGGTCATCCAGACAGTCGTAGGGTCATCCAGACAGTCGGGGGTCGTCCAGACAGTCGGGGGTCATCCATACAGTCGGAGGTCATCCAGACAGTCGGGGATCATCCATACAGTCGTAGGGTTGTCCAGACAGTCGGGGGTCGTCAAGATAGTCAGGGGTCGTCCAGACAGTCGTAGGGTCGTCCAGACAGTTGTAGTCATTCAGACAGTCGTTGGGTCGTCCAGACAGTCGGAGTCATCCAGACAGTCGTGGGGTCGTCCAGACAGTCGTGGGGTCATCCAGACGAAGGTGGGGTCATCCAGACAGTAGTGGGGACATCCACATAGTCTTGGGGTCGTCCTAACGGTCGTGGAGTCGTCCAGACGGTCTAAGGTCGTCCAGATAGCCGTGGGGGGGGGGGTCGTCAAGATGATCGTGGGGTCATCCAGACAGTCGTGGGGACATACACAAAGTCGTTGGTTCATCCTGACGGTCCTGGGGTCGTTCAGATGGTCGTAGGAACGTCCAGATGGTCGTGGGTTCGTCTAGACAGTCGTGGGGTCGTTCTGGCGGTTGTGGGGTCATCCAGACAGCCAAGGGGTCATCCAGACAATTGTGGGGTCATTCAGACAATCGTGGGGTCATCCCATTGTCGTGGGGTCATCCACATAGTCGTGGGGTCGTCTAGACGGTCGTGGGGTCGTCCCACTTGTTCGATTGTTTCGTTGTGGCTTGTACTCACCTAGTTGTGTTTGCGTGGGTTGAGCTGCGGCTCCTTGGTCTCGCCTCTCAACTATCAATCAACTGGTGTACAGGCTCCTGAGTCTATTTCGGCTTTTTCATATCTATGTTTAGAACTGTGTATGGAGTCAGCCTCCTCCACATCACTTTCTAATGCATTCCATTTACTATATTCTCGGACACTGATAACGTTATTTATAATGTCTCTGTGGCTTATTTGGGTACTCAGCTTCCACCTGTAATTACCTAAGTGTAATTACCTAAGTGTAGTTACAGGATGAGAGCTATGATCGTGGTGTCCCGTCTTCCCAGCACTCTTTGTCATATAACGCTTTGAAATTACTGACGGCCTCCACCACCTTCTCATTTAACTTGTTCCAACCATCTTCCACTCTGTTTACAAAAGTGAATTTTCGTATATTTCTCCTCCAGCTTTGTTTCGTTAGTTTAAATCTATGACCTCTTGTTCTTGAAATTCCGGGTCTCAGGAATTCTTCCCTATCAATTTTATCGATTCCTGTTACTATTTTGAACGCAGTGATCATATCGCCTTGTGTCTAACCTCTCTTCGTAGCTCTTGTCCTTCAGTTCTGGGAGCCACTTAGTGGCATGTCGTTGCACCTTTTCCAGTTTGTTAATGTGCTTCTTAAGATATGGGCACCATACAACCGCTGCATATTCCAGCTTTGGTCTAATAAAAGTCGTGAACAATTTCTGTAGTATTTCCCCATCCATGTATTTAAAAGCAATTCTGAGGTTAGAAAGTGTAGCATAGGCTCCTCGCACAATGTTTTTAATGAGGTCCTCAGGTGACAGTTTTCTATCTAGAACCACCCCTAGATCCCTTTCTTTGTCAGAATTCTTTAAAGATTTCTCACATAATTTATAGGTTGTGTGGGGTCTATGTTCTCCAATTGCACATTCCATAACATGGCATTTATTCACAGTAAATTACATTTGCCAAGTGTTGCTCCATATGCTTATTTTGTCCAGGTCTTCTTGAAGGGCATGACAATCATCTAGGTTTCTTATCTTCCCTATTATCTTAGCATCATCAGCAAACATGTTCATGTAATTCTGTATTCCCACTGGTAGATCGTTTATGTAGACAATGAACATTACCGGTGCATGAACTGAACCCTGTGGTACTCCACTCGTGTCATTCCTCCAATCAGATACCTTGCCTCAGATTACGACCCTCATTTTTCTGTCAGTTAGGACATTTTTCATCCATGTTAGTAGCTTACCAGTCACTTCTCCAATATGTTCCAGTTTCCAGAACAACTTCTTATGGGGAACTCTGTCGAAAGCCTTTTTTAGGTCCAGATAGATGCAGTCAACCCAACTCTCTCTTTCTCGTAAAATCTCTGTGGCCCGATCATAAAAACTGAGTAAGTTCGTTACACAGGATCTTCCAGATCGAAAACAATATTATCTGTCTGATATTATATCGTTTTCCTCCAGGTGTTCTACCCATTTAGTTTTAATTATTTTTTCCAATATTTTGACTATTACACTTGTCAATGATACAGGTCTATAATTAAGGGGGTCTTCCCTGCTTCCACTTTTGCAGATTAGAACTATGTTAGCCTTTTCAGGCACCCTGTAAACAGGGATGCCTGAAAAATCAGTTGAAGTGGAATGCTGAGCTTAGGTGCACATTCTCTCAGAACCCATGGTGAAACTCCATCTGGACCAACTGCTTTGTTCTTATTTAACTCCTTGAGCATTTTTTCCACCTCATCTCTAGACACCTCAATGTGCTCTATGTTGTTCTCTGGAATTCTTATTGTGTCTGGTTCCCTAAAGATTTAATTTTGTACAAACACACTTTGGAACTTTTCGTTTAGTGTTTCACACATTTCCTTTTCATTTTCCATGAATCTATTTCCCATTTTCAACCTCTGAATATTATCCTTTACCTGCAATTTGTTGTTTATGAATTTATAGAATAGACCTGGTTCTGTTTTACATTTGTCTGCAATCCCTTTTTCAAAATTTCTTTCTGCCTCTCTCTTCACTGCCAAGCAGTTGTTTCTCGCATCTTTGTATCGCTGGAGTGTTTCGGGGTTTGGCCTCTTCCTGTATTGATTCCATTTTTGTGTCTTTTGGTCTCTGGCCCTCTCGCAATTTCTATTGAACCAATCCTATTTCCTAGTTCTGCATATCTGTTTTAGCATAAATTTTTTATGCCTTTATCATATATAGGCATATTTTATGCCTTGAGCCGGTCGGCCGAGCGGACAGCACACTGAACTGTGATCCTGTGGTCCCGGGTTCGATCCCTGGCGCCGGCGAGAAACAATGGGCAGAGTTTCTTTCACCCTATGCCCCTGTTACCTAGCAGTAAAATAGGTACCTGGGTGTTAGTCAGCTCTCACGGGCTGCTTCCTGGGGGTGGAGGTCTGGTCAAAGACCGGGCCGCGGGGACACTAAAAAGCCCCGAAATTATCTCAAGATATATTTCACAAAACCTGACATACATCTCATTCACTGACATACATCTCATTCACCTGTGTCTCCTTGTGTGTGTACCACCCATGTTAAATAATCCGTTCTTTGTCAATTCTGTCATTTTCCTTGAGAATTTTGTATATGGTGATCAATAGTGGCAATAGGCACAACGAGGGGGCCGTTTTGCTTTTCCCAATGGCCCCTCGTAGCATCAGGGGGTCTTCATTTTTTCTAACGGCCCCTCGTAGCACAGAGGGTGTTTTTTTTTCATTTTTCCATATTTTTTGTCAATTGCTGTCGTCAATCATGTATTATTTTCCAAAATGGGAATTAAAAGGTATCCCCCTAGTCTCTGCCATTTCGCCCAAGAGGATTAAATGGCCACTTCCAGTCAACCCAAAATTTCGTCATCTCAGTGACCCTGCACAGACATTGCTAATGGTCAATGACGTCATCCAGTCGTCATCTTACTTGTACAGGACCGTTTTCTGTTATGGTGTACTTATTCCCATTTTCAGTATATGTGTCAGGGGGATTAAAAGGCCGCCTTTCGTCGCACTTTATTTTCGTTACCTCGGTGACCCGGCACAGATATCGTTAATGGTCAATAACGTCAGTCATTCTTCATCTTCCCCGAATAAGTGCGTTTTCTGTTATGGTACATTTATTCTCATTTTCAATATTTATGTCAAGGGGGATTAAAAGGCTGCCTTCTGTCAAGCCTAATGTACAATGACGTCATCTTAATCTTTCCATAATAAACTCGTTTTCCTTAATTAGGTATTTCCATATTGTTTCCCATTTTCTAAGATCATTTTCTAGCTAAGATTGCATAATGAGCATAAGAAATGAGTTCAACCCTCTTACCGAACCAGCATTTACCCAGGTATTTTCCTAAATCTAAACTTATCCAATTTATATCCATTGTTTCGTGTTCTGTCTCGTGTTAATACTTTTAATACTCTATTAATATCCCCTTTGTTATGTACATTCATCCACTTGCACACCTCTTTCATGTCATCCCCTAATTCTTCGCCTTTCTAGAGAATTTAAGCTTTGTCAATCTTTCTTCAAGGATCGTTTATCATGCATTGGAAATAAAATGAAAATCCACATCTGCCATTCGTATGAAACAGACCCAGACATGGGAATACTACTGAATTTATGTTGAAGTCTGCAATTACATGCGAATATATGTTATTATATAATTTTTCAAAACAGGCTACACCATCACTCAGATACTTTTATTTAATTCCTCCCTTACTGATAGTCCTGTATACGTCTCATAATCGCTCAAAAACATGCCACCGCACCCTTCTGTAACATATACCCATCTATGCCCACTCAAAATACTCATTCATTGTACATAGATATAAGAGCTACTTTGAATGTGTAAAATAGGCTTTCTGCAGTTACCTTCAATCTGATGTTCTCATAACCTTAATAAAACGTCATCATCCCCAATGAGGTCTGATCACCAATGGGGTACGACGCTTTCAGCCTTCCATGACGTCACAAGTGGTTCCAAGGAGGGTTCCCACCTCTCATTAGCACATTCCCTTAATGTCTTAATAGCTCAACTGTTCTCGGTAAGTGTTATCACAGGCTATGCCATGATGCCTTGTATCCACTCATATCTTGGCTCATTGTGTCTTTGCACATATGATTTTGATATATAATTCTACAACTCTACCATACAAACCTAACCTAACCTATAATAAACAAAAGCATTCTATAGTAATTAGATCCGTTCTTTTACTGGCGCATGACGTCACAAAAGCGATTTAGTGAGGGATTAATATTGCCTCACATTAACAAAGATGTGTGACTGGCTTACGGCGACCTGACTTTTTAACTGTGAGTGACGTCATAAGATGCACAATGAGGTCTGGCATCCTACTTATTTATGTAGTATATTAAATGTTATTATTCAAAAAATGGCTAGATTGTCCATCCCCAACCTAACCTAACCTCCTCATCACAGGTTTAAGAATATACCACCTCATCACAGGTTTAAGAATATACCACCTCATCACAGGTTTAAGAATATACCACCTCATCACAGGTTTAAGAATATACCACCTCATCACAGGTTTAAGAATATACCACATCATCACAGGTTTAAGAATATACATTTCATACGTTTTTATTATTTTTATTGGCAATAAGTGTTTACATTCTAGTCATAATAAAAAATGCAATGGAGACAAGCATAATATTTCAGATGGCAGTCATAGCAAACTCAGTGATTTGAAATTTGCTAGGCAGTTCTATTCCAGCTTCTCTATCATATCAAACCAGGGTAATTCACGGAGAGTAACAGCGGTTATTTTCACTGTAGATGAATTGTACACTATATTCCACAGGTGGTTAGCATACATCTAGCTACTCATCATTCTAATACTTGTATTCATACGCTAGTCATGTATAACTGTAATCATTCATTATGCAGTGCTAAGTTCAAAACTAATTAACTATCCAAATGTCGTACCGCGATTTAAGCAGAATCGAACGTCTGGCAGCTTAGCGGATTAGTAGCTATGTTCATTGGTTAGTAAACTGTCCTCCCATCCGTCAAATAGTTGCCCAAATGTCGCACCGCAATTCATCCATCTGGCAATACAGCTGCATCCTAGCCAGTATATTTATTGGTTAATCATTTCTGAACCTCAAAAATCCTAATCTTGCAACGCAAATCAGCCAACTTGTTTCCGAGCCAACAGTCACAAATACCTACATACATGCCAACACATGCTCCACAACACATACATGCCAACACATGCTCCACAACACATACATGCCAACACATGCTCCACATCACATACATGCCAACAGATGCTCCACAACACATACATGCCAACACATGCTCCACAACACATACATGCATAGAGAATAGGCTGTTTTATGCCACTATTTGCTCCATTATTCAGATGTAATTTATACCATATTATAAATATTTATACAGTACCATAATAAATGAATTGTATTAAGATTATGATTTCAGTAAACCCCACAGCTCACTCACCCCAAGTAATCTTAAAATTGTGTACTGTTAATTCATATTAATGCATACCAATCAGTAAAGTAACCATATTATTCAACCAAGTCTGAAACATTATTAAGTTCCCTATTATATTCTAACACATCGAATATTGTAATTACATGAATAAATACCCACCTGCATACTATTCATATGGACAAAGCAGGGTGTATATATCCCATTTAAATAAATATTACTAATTATTAATAAAAAGCTTAGGTTGTGATAAGGCGCACTAAAATATATTAATTTAACATCATTAACACAAAATGCAACACTTGTACCTACACTCAAAATACACAGTGTAAATAACGCGCAGTATAAAACACATACACATTTACACTCAATATAACATTTACACACAAAGCATTTCCACACAAAAAATCCATTTTATACATAAAATACCACATTTACTTACCAAATATGCCATTTATGCACAAAATATACTTTTTACACACAAAATATAGCATTTACACACAATATATGCCATTCACACACAAAATATGTCATTTATAGATAAAATGTCATTTACATACAAAATATGTAAGTTACACACACAAATATACCATTTACACAAATATTGCATATACAATCAAAGTATAACATTTACACAGAGTATGGTATTTACACAAATATAGCAAATTGCTTATAAATTTAGACAATCAATATGCGCTCTCACTAAATTACTCAATTTCACAAACGTAATTTTCACAAAATACCCAAACATTGTCTCATAAACCAAAAATAAACTTTCACACTTGCACATGAAGATCTATTTTTTCAGATTACATATACAGAACTCAAACAAATACTCAACTCGCATAAGAAATACAGTTGCATCAGTTCCACTTCAGCAATTAAAAAACACATTTTACATAAATGCACTATTCACACTGCATGACAAAAGGTCTTCTACACCTTAGAAGACAGAAGACAGCGTGTCACTGTGAGGTCTCGGAGTGGCGAGGCGTCACCAGTGGAGTCCCACAGGGATCAGTCCTTGGACCTATACTGTTTCTGATATATATGTAAATGATCTACCAGAGAGAATAGACTCGTTACTCTCGATGTTTCCTGATGATGCAAAAATTAAGAGGAGGATTAAGACAGAAGAAGATAGTATAAGGCTAAAATATGACCTAAACAAACTGAAGGAATGGTCCAACAAGTGGCGAATGCGAGGCTGGTTAACATCAGAATGACCTTCAGAAACCTGTGTAAGGAATCCTTCAGAACCTTGTGTATCACATTTGTAAGGCAAATGCTGCCATGCTGCCCCAGCATGGACCCAGAATCCATACTTCGTCAATCACAAAAAAAAATCAGTTGACTAACAGTTGAGAGATGGGCCCAAAGAGCCAGAACTCAATCTGTGCAAGAACAACTTGGTGATAAACTATTAGGTGAGCACAAGCCGATGCTGGCAAAAGTGTAGTTATGCTACTAGGCTAGTCCCAGAACTAATAGGCATGAGTTATGAGGAAAGGCAGTATGAACTGCACCTCACGTTGCTGGAAGACAGAAGAGCTTGGAGAGACATGATCACCACATACAAAATTCTCAAGGGAATTAACAGGGTAGACAAGGATGGATTATTTAACGCGGATGGTACACACACAAGGGGACACAGGTGGAAGCTGAGTACCCAAGTGAGCCACAGAGACATTAGAAAGACCTTTTTTAGTGTCAGAGTAGATAGTAGATAGAATGCACTAGGAAATGATGCGGTGGAGGTTGACTCCATGCATAGTTTCAAATGTAGATATGATGGAGCTTGAGAAGCTCAGGAATTTGTACACCAGTAGATTGACAATTGAGAGGCGGGACCAAAGAGCCAAAGCTTAACCCTCGCAAGCACAACTAGGTGAATACAACTTGGTGAGTACAATAATAATTTGAACAAATTTATGATAAATATAAGTGTTGAATATTATGAGGTCAGAGCAGGGTGGCTGAGTGTGAGGGGTGAGCCACTGCCGCCTTGCGGGTCGTGGTTCGCGACTCCACACACGCACACACACGCTCTTTTTATCCTTTATTTTATACAACTTAGTTTTAATATCTAACCTCCATTCTATTAAATATTATATTTAATTTAATTATGCACAATTTAAAAACTTAAGAAATAATCATAATATTAACATTGAAAATAATGTGAAGGACACTGTTAGTTTTTTACATGACACTAAAACCTGCGGCCTGAATGACACCCAGTTGTAACCTGGTGAGGTTAAGCTTAATGATACATTGAAAGCTGTAGATATTATTTTGGTCTATTGACCACAACAGTCTCACAATAAAAGATTATATAAAAATTATATAATATGTCGTCAAGAGATATGGTATATCTATTTATAGTAAAAATTCATCAATGAAAAACCAGTAAAAGTCAAAGATCAGTGACAGAAAAAAAGGCAGCACAATGATAGCACTGTATACAATACCTTGAGAACTTTGTATACAGCACCTTGAGAACATTATATGCAGCACATTGAGAACATTGTATACAGCTCCATGAGAACTTTGTATACAGCACCTTGAGCACATTGAATACAGCACCTTAACTTGAGAACATTGTATACAACACCTTGAAAACATTGTATGCAGCACATTGAGAACACTGCATATAGTAGTGTAGGAGGCGCTCCAGACCAACACTGGTGGTGTGAGTGTAGAAGATGCTCCAGACCAACACTGGTAGTGTTAGTGTAGGAGACGCGCCTGACCAACACTGGTGGTGTGGGTGTAGGAGACGCTCCAGACCAACACTGGTGGTGTGAGTGTAGAAGACGCTCCAGACCAACACTGGTGGTGTGAGTGTAGAAGACGCTCCAGACCAACACTGGTAGTGTGAGTGTAGGAGACGCTCCAGACCAACACTGGTGGTTTGGGTGTAGGAGACGCTTCAGACCAACACTGGTGGTGTGAGTGTAGCAGACGCTCCAGACCAACACTGGTGGTGTGGGTGTAGGAGACGCTCCTGACCAACACTGGTGGTTTGGGTGTAGGAGACGCTTCAGACCAACACTGGTGGTGTGAGTGTAGCAGACGCTCCAGACCAACACTGGTGGTGTGGTTGTAGGAGACGCTCCTGACCAACACTGGTGGTTTGGGTGTAGGAGACGCTCCAGACGAACACTGGTGGTGTGAGTGTAGCAGACGCTCCAGACCAACACTGGTGAGTGTGGGTGTAGGAGATGTTCCAGACAAAAACTGGTGGTGTGGGTTGGGAGTGTGGGATAATCTAGCTCAGGTGTAATAATGATGTTAAATTTTTCAAAGGACCATTCTTTAAGAAGAAAAATTATAGAACCACTGCCTATGGATCTCTTTTATTAAATATAAATGATATATAATAGTTCATTCAAAATGAACTGTAAATAAATGTTAATTATAGAACCGTCTCCCTAACCAATCTTTGGAGGAAGGGGGTAAATTTATAAAATATGCATATACATGGGAATAAAATATTAAATCATGCAATAATAAATCACTAGAATAATTAATGTTTTAATTACTAAAAGAATACGAAACTGCTTAGCTGTTAGAGCTGAAAGAAGCATGCATCCAGCAAATATGTTACAGCAAACTTGTACAAGCAGGCTAAAGACAAATGATCAAGCTGGCGGAATGTCATCTCTCCTGCCCAGAACCCAAGCTGAAAGGCGAATCACATGTAATTTCCATTTATGAGTGTATATTCCCACACATATTCGTAATTTAGTGCGGATAGAATATGATAATGACTCTTACGAGGTTATTTTGATGGTCGTGCATCCTAACGACAAGGCACCCTATATAACATATAAATTGAGGCCACAACTATATCAAAAAGGGATAACTTAGCTGGACCAGACGTGGTGTCTGGAATAAGATGAAGCCATCACGTCTACATGAGATCCGTTAATGCATGGATGCTATTAATATGAGAAGATAATTACACGAGCTCCAAGACACTCCTTCTAATATGATGTCTATCTCTGCCAAGTCTCTCTCGGGTGGCTCGCGCATGCGCACTCGCTCGCAATGTTTGAACTCGGTAAATAATTGCTATATTTGGTTCTCCTTTCTGAGATGATCAAGACAAGGTTGATCTTAAATTTAATTATATTAATTTGTCTTGTATGACAACAGATTGGTTCTTGCTATGCAAATAATTTAAATAAAAGGGCGTTAAAAGAGCGAGAATATTAATTTTGAATTATTTCAAAATTTTCAGTTCCTTTGTCCTCCCCACCATTCTCTATTCCCCATCCCCTCGTCCCCTCCATCCCAAATTTCCCAGTCTCCTCTTTTTCCCCACTATTACCCCCCTCCCGTGTTCCCTCATCCTCCCCACCATCTCTCACTTCCGTCCCCTTGTCATCCCCACCATTCCCGACTCCCTCGTCCGATGCCTTCTCAAATGTTCATATCAGAAGATTGGGAACATCAAGTGACCTGATGTTTCCAACACTGAAATATAAGAAAAACCGTTAAAAAATGGAATGTAGATATGAAAAAATCTATATAAATAAAAATGGAAATGTTCGTTTGTTCAAAATCGCTAATTTGCGAAAGTTCTTCACCGATTGCTTTTGAAATTTTCACACAACGTTCCATTCGCATCCGAGCAAGTTTTTACATACGTACTATATAGATGTCACGTCTGTGACGGAAAAAAACATGATTTTTCTGAAAAACTGTGTTTTTGCATGTGTTTTTTACATGAGGGAAACCTTCGAAACCTCTTTACCAATTGCTTTGAAATTTCGACACAATGTTGCATTCAAATAGGCGCGTCTTTTTATATATCTACTATATACATGCTTCACCTGTGATAGGTAAAAATATGAGTCTTTGAAAAACAGCGCCATCTGTTGCACATAATAGCAACATGCATGCTATACTAAATATGTTATGAATTCCATTTCGATGTTTCCGATTGCATTGATAAATTTTATTTTCATAGATTTTGATTTATTTTATTTTTTATTGAATTATTTTGTGGGACATTGTGTTGGATTCTAGCTGTGTTGTTTACCATACCGTTCATTTCGTAAGTATAAGAATAGATGCCACATCTGTGACAGGTAAAACTATGTTTTACTTGAAAAACAGCTCCATCTGTTGCATGTACGAGCAACACACATGCAATACTAAATATGTTACAGTTCCATTTCAATATATCTGATTGCATTGATAAATAGAATTTTCATAGATTTGTATTTATTTTCATTTTGATTTAATTATTTTTTTGTGAATTGCATTGGAATTGAGCTGTGTTGTTTACCATACCGTTCATTTCGTTAGTGTAGTTTATTTTTTAATTTTTTCACGTTTTCATTTCATTTTTTAACTGCTTTTCTAATATTTCAGTTATGAGAACATCAGATCACCTAATGTTCCCAATTTTCTGATGGGAACATCAGACCATTTGGGAAGGCATCAGGCGAGGGAGTGGTGAATAGTGGAGATGAAGAGGGGACGGAGGTGAGAGATGGTGGGGAGGATGAGGGGGTCAAGGGAGGGGGTACTGGTGGGGAAGGACGAGGAGGAAGGAAGAGTTTGGGATGGTGGGGATGAGGGGATGGAGGAATGCAGAATGGTGGGGAGGACAAAGAGACAGGGGAGTAGGGTATGGTGGGAAGGAAAAGGAAATGGTGGAATGGGGGAAGGAATAGGGGACGGTGGAGTGGGGAATGGTGGGGAGGCCGAGGAGACGGGTGAGGGGGGGCAATAGTGGGGAGGACTGGGGGATAGGGAAGATTGCTGTGGCTCAGTAACGCACATGCGTTGCTGAGCCACAGCAACACGTGGCTGGGTACTGCTAGTATATAAATAAAAATGGAAATGATCGTCTGTTCAATATCGCTAATCTCCAAAAGTTCTGCACCGATTGCCTTGAAATTTTCACACAACGTTCAATTCGCATACGAGCAGGTTTTTATATACATACTATATAGATGTAAGGTCTGTGACGGGAAAAAATATGTTTTTTTTTTAAAGCTGTACTTTTTGTGTGTTTTTCAAGTGATGGAAATCTTCGAAACCTCTTTACCGATTGCTTAGAAATCTTGACACAACATTGCATTCGAATAGGCAAGTAATGTTATATACCTACTATATACATGCCTCAACTGTGACAGGAAAAAATATGCTTTTTTTTAAAAGCAGCACCATCAGTAGGACGTATGAACAATACACGCTGTAATCTCCAAAAGTTCTTCACTGATTGCTTTGAAATTTTGACATAAAGTTCCTTTCGAATACGTGCGTGTTTTGATATACCTACTATTCAGATGCCACACCTGTGACAGGTAAAAACATGCATTTTTTTAAAAACAGCGCCATATGTTGTACGTAAGAGCAACATATGATATATAAGATATGTTACGATTCCGTTTTCATTGTTTACGATCGCATTGACATATTGAATTTTCTTAGATTTTGATTTATTTTCATTTTGATTTAATTATTTTCTGTGACATTGCATTGGAATTGATCTGTGTTGTTTACCATACCATTCATTTCGTGGTTATAGCTAATTTGTTTCTTTTTTCGCTTTTTCATTCCATTTTTTTAACTGTTCTTTTTCAGTGCAATTGGTGGTGAAATTGAGCTGTGTCGTTTGATCGGCGTTTGAATTTAAATATATTTTTAGTATTTTTTGTTTTTATTTTGAGAACCTGAAAATGGACAACACGTTTATTTCACAGCTGCAAATGTGCAACAAACAGCTATGAATCCACCGGCTACAACGCTAACTGCTTTCTTCACGTTATGTCAAAATGACGCGTTTGCGAAAACATTGCTGTATTCTGAAGTGCCTACGTATTACACATGGAATGCCAGTTGAAAATCCTTTAAACGACGTAAACGATGAGAGCGAGTTGAAGGACAACGTGGCATATTCAAACAAACTACGATAGGCAGACATGACGAGGGGACACCATGCATTACAATCAAGATGAATGCTTCTTTCATCGCAAGCTGTTGGTATATGTTCCCGGTCCAACGTCTTTCCAGCAATTGAGATTTGTCAGCGGTGTAAGACATGCCACTTTCTGTAATGCATGTCAAGCTCTGAATTTATTGGAGAACGACCGACACTGGGATTCGTGCAAATTCGTGCATTGTTTGCAATCATATTGACCACCGGCTCTCCTTCATCTCCAACAGAGTATGAGAGAAACACAAATCGCACATGTCTGAAGATATTGCCCGTCGAATATGAAGGAAAATTCAAATATGACCATAAATTTCACAGCAGAAATCCACAACGAAGAGTTGATAATGATTAAAGATTTGTGCTTAGAAATCGCGAACAAAGTTCTCATTCAATGCCATCAACGAATCGATCTGATCTGCTGCTTTGACGCAACTTTTGTTGCGTCGTGAACAAAATTACAACACAGGTGATCAGTTATCGTATGTGCAATCAAATATTCTTAAGCTAACACTTGAGAAAAAAAGGCATTTACGATCAAATAAATTAAAACTGTCAATAACGGGGTTGGAGAAATCTTTTTAGATGCGTCAGGAGGATCTGCAAAACCTTTCTAATTAGATTGATTTTGGCAGCATTTCGATCCCAAAATGACATAACCTTAGCTCTTGCATCGACCGGAATAGCTGCGACATTGCTACCTGGTGGAAGAACTACAACTTCGGCTTTGAAATTGCCATAGAACATGCAATTCCTTAAAACTCCCACGTGCAACATTTCCAAAGCATCCGGCATGGGAAAAGTATTGCAGAAATGTAAACTTATTGTTTGGGATGAATGCACAATGGCCCACAAAAAAATCGCTCGAGGCTCTTGATCGATCATTGCAAGATTTGCGTGGAAACATCAGACCATTTGGGAATGCATTATTATTACTTGCAGGAGATTTCATGCAAACATTACCTGTAATTAGATCGACACTCGCGTACGAAATAAATGCTTGCCTGAAATACTCTACTTTGTGGCGCCACGTAAAGATGTTAAAATTAACTACAAATATTCGTGTCCAACTGCAAAACGACTCATCAGCTGAGATATTCTCACATCAATTTCTGGAAATTGGGAACGGAAACGTGCCGGTTGATCTGACCTCAGGACGAATTTCATTGCCTCATAACTTCTACAATTTAGTGACGTCAAAAGAAGAATTGGTTGAAAAAGTATTTCCCTATATTCAAACCAATTATAAGAATCACGATTGGGTGAGTGAACGAGCTATTCTTGAGGCCAAGAACAAAGATGACCAAGATATTGACTAGAGCTAG
This sequence comes from Procambarus clarkii, assembly GCF_040958095.1. Taxonomy (NCBI): domain Eukaryota; kingdom Metazoa; phylum Arthropoda; class Malacostraca; order Decapoda; family Cambaridae; genus Procambarus; species Procambarus clarkii. The sequence goes on from NC_091160.1 coordinate 5,102,699, forward strand.
AATCAATTAACTTAAAGATAAAATCATTGGAGCTCTAACTCTAGACATAAGAGCCTTCAATAGCAACAAGTGGACCCATTGTGTGATAAACACCATCAATACATTCGATATAACAAACAGTCACTGAGAAGGGTGTCGACGAAATACATGCAGACTTTGTTAAGCAAGCCCCTTGGGAATCTCCTCCAGCAGACTTTAAAATTATGGTTATTGAAGGAAACAGAAACAGACAAATCTTCATCTGCTATGTAACTTTGCACAGATGCATATAGGAGCAAACATGGTATCCGACAGCTTTACTTACTTCACAGATGGATCAGTAGACCAGCAGGGACAAGAAACCGGAGCTGCAGTTAAAGCAGGAAACATTGTAAATAGTTGGAGGCTCTCAAATGGGTGTTCGACATTACAAACAGAGATGCTAGCCATTTAAAAGGCTTTCGAACATGCTCTTGCTGAACACCGACAACATGTTATCATACATACAGATTCGAGAACCGCCATTGAAGTATTGCAACAAGAACACATATGTGATAACATACATCTGATCACAAATGTCAAATCATTAATGCAAACACTCAAACGACAAGGCCGACGGGTACTTATCAACTGGGTGCCAAGTCATGTAGGAATAATAGGAAATGACAATGCAGACGAAGCTGCAAAACTTGCAACTAAGAGAAATAATGTAGACATTTACATACTATAGAGTCTATCACAGATTAAGAAAGTAATTAGAAAAAGAGCAATTCAAAAGCTGTACAGTGACCACAACACAGCAGTTGCAACATTAGGATCTGCGGGTTGGTACAAGAATTCTACCAACTACAAACCATTTAGTTTGATGAAAGGGGACAGTAGAGCAACAGAAGTACACTTACATCGCATCAGGCTTGGATACCCATGTGCATGGGAAATAGGCTTACAGGTTCCGGAAGATGAAAGGAAATGTCAGCACTGTGGAGAAATGCCCGACAGACCACTGGAACATTATATAACACAGTGCACACTTACAAACCCATTAAGATTTTCACTTAGATTCAACAGAGCAGAAGAAGTTGTTAAACACATATGGCAAAATCTTACTGAAGCGACCATACGATTCATAAATACTCATACTCCGCCCAAGTAAAACAGAAACAAGCAACACTTAGGGGGCCAGCCAGAGGTTTAGGGCCCGCGCAGGAATATCCCTGCATAAAAAAAGACGTCTAAAAACTTAACAAAATTATTCAGTCTAACATACAAAACAAGGCAGTCACATACAAGTCAGTCGACACTGTGGTGGAAGCAGATGAAGCGATTAATTAACCAACAGAATTTTTTAATTCACTCGATCTGCCAGGAATACCACCACCGCACGAACTGCAATTAATATTCGGCGTGCCAATTATCATGTTACGAAATATCAACCAGCGAAAGCTTAGCAACGACACGCGGCTTGCAGTAAAAAATGATTCAGCAAAGTCGTAGAAGCAACAATCTTGACAGGACCTTTCAAAGGTGAAGATGTCCTCATTCCTCACATTCCTATGATTCCAACGGATTTGCCATTTCAATTTATGAGATTGTAATTTCCCAATTCGACTGGGGTTTGTAATCAACATCAACTGAGCTCAGGGCTAATCTTTAGAATTGTGCGGTTTAGATCTAGACACTGATTGCTTCTCACATGGACATTTATATGTTACGTGTTCTAGAGTCGGCAATGAGACAATCTCTATATCTTCACAGACAGTGGAACAAGAAAAAAATATTGTATACACACAAGCATTGTGAAATTAAACATGTTAGAAACATGAATTTTCTGTTTTCTATTTAACCAGACTTAGCCACAGCAACGCGTGGAGGGTACAGCTGGTATAAAAATAAACTATACTCTCGAAATGCACCGTCTGGTAAACAACACAGCTCAATTTCAACGCATTTCATACAAAATAATCAAATCAAAATGAAAATCAACCAAAATCTATGAAAATTCAATTTATCAATGCAATCAGAAACATTAAAATAGAATTGTAACATATCTAGTATAGCATGTGTGTTGCTCCTACATGCAACAGATGGCACTGTTTTTCAAGAAAAGTATAGTTTTACCTGTCACAGGTGTGGCATCTATACTTATACTCCAACACAATGTCAGCCAAAATAATTCACTAAAAATAAAATCAATCGAAATCTATGAAAATAAAATTTATCAATGCAATCGTTAACACTGAAATGGAATTCGTGACATATCTAGTATAGCGTGCATGTTGCCATTATGTGCAACAGATGGTGCTGTTTTTCAAAGCGCATGTTTTTACCTGTCACATGGGTAGCATCTATATAATAGGTACATAAAAAGATGCGCCTATTCAAATTCAACATTGTGTCAAAATTTCAAAGAAATTGGTGAAGAACTTTTGGAGATTACAGCGTGTGTTGCTCTTCCATCCGACAGATGGCTCTGTTTAAAAAAAAAAAACATGTTTTTTCCTGTCACAAATGAGGAATGTATATAGTAGATATATGAAAAGACGCGCCTATTCGAATGCAACGTTGTGTCAAAATTTCATAGCAATCGGTAAAGAGGTTTCGGTTTCCCACTCACATGAAAAATACTTGAAAAACACAATTTTTTCACAAAAAGCATGTTTTTTTTTACCGTCATAGACGAAACATCTATATAGTATGTATATAAAAACCTGCTCGGATGCCAATGGAACGTTGTGTGAAAATTACAAAGCAATTTTTGAAGAACTTTTGGAGATTAGCGATTTTGAATAGACGAACATTTCCATTTTTATTTATATATACTAGCTGAACCCGCCACGCGTTGCTGTGGCTCAGTCTGGTTAAATGGAAAAGAAAGAAAAGAGAAAACGCATGTTTCAAATATGTTTAATTTCACAATGCTTGTGGGTATACAATATGTTTTGCTGTTCCATTGTCTGTTGAGATATAGAGATTGTCTGGTTTGCCGAGTCTAGAACATATAACATATAATTGTCCCTATGAGAAGCATTCCGTGTCTAGATATAAACTGCACATTTCTAAAGATTAGCCCTGAGCTTTGTTGATGGTGATTGCAAACGCCAATCGATTTGGAAATTACAATATCATAAATTGAAATGGCATATATGTTGGAATCATAAGAATGCGAGGAATGAGGACATCTTCACCTTTGAAAGGTCCTGACAATATTGTTGCTTCTACAACGTTGCTGAATAATTTTTTACTGCAAGGCCCATAGCGTTTCAAAGCTTAAGCTGATTGATATTTCACAACATGATAATTGGCACGCAGATTTCCATTTGCCGTACGTGTGATGGTATCCCTGGCAGATCGAGTGAATTAAAAAATTCTGTTCGACAACTAACTGCTTCATCAGCTTTTTTAACAGTGTCGACGGACTTGTATCGAGGAATTACAGGTAATTTTTGCCTGAAATCTCCTGCAAGCAATATTAATGCGTTCCCAAACGGTCTGAAGTTTCCACGCAAATCTTGCAATGATCAATCCAGAGCCTCAAGCGATTTTGTGGGTAATTATTCATAAATCCCAAATGATAAGTTTACATTTCTGCAATACTTTTCCCATGCTGCATGCTTTGGAAATGTTGCACGTGGGAGTTTCAATGAACTGCATATTCTATGGCAATTTCATAGCCGAAGTAGCAGTTCTTCCACCTGGTAACAATGTCGCAGCTATTCCTGACGATGCAAGAGTTAAGGTTATGCCATTTTGTGATCGAAATGCCGCCAGAATCAATCTAATTAGGAAGGATTTACAGTTCCTCCTGGCGCATCTTAAAAGATTTCTCCAAACCCGTTATTGACCGTTTGAATTATTAGATGGTAAATGCCTTTTCGCTCAAGCGTTAGCTTAGGAATATTTGATGGCACACACGACAACAGATCACACATGTTGTAATTTTATTCACGACACAATTCTACATCGAACGAAGCAGCAGCAGATCGGTTCGGTGACGGCATTTTCAATTGATTTACAACTTTGTTTGCGAATTCTAAGCACAAATCTTCTATCATTATCAACGCTTCGTTGTAGATTTCTGCTGTGAAATACATGTTCGTATTTGAATTTTCCTTCATATTCGACGGATAATATCTTCAGCCATGTGCGATATATATTTCTCCCATAACTCTGTTGGAGATGAAAGAGAGCAGGTGGTCAATATTATTGAAATAATGCATAAATTTCATTTGGATGTGACGTGTTGGAAGCGTCATTAATGCATACATCCCAGTGTTGGTCATTCTCCAATAAATTCAGAGCATGACATGCACTCTGGAAAGTGACATGTGTTACGCCGTTGACAAATCTCAGTGGCCTGAAAGACGTTGGACCAGGCACATTTACCAACAGCATGCAAAGAAAGAAGCATTCATTTTGATTAAGAGGCACGGTGTACAGTCTGCCTATCGTAGTTTATTTCAATATGCCAGGTTGTCCGTCGACTCCTGGTTGATACCTGGTTGATGGGGTTCTGGGAGTTCTTCTACTCCCCAAGCCCGGCCCGAGGCCTGGCTCGACTCGGTCTCCTCGTTTGCCTCGTTCAAATAATTTTCTACTGGCATTTCATATGTAATATGTATGCACTTCCTAATACAGCAGTGTTTTCGCAAACGCATCATTTTGACATAACATGAAGAAAGCAGTTAACGTTGTAGCCAGAGGATTCATAGCTGTTTGTTGTACATTTGCAGCTGTGAAATAAACGTGTTGTCCATTTTCTTGTTTTCAAAACAAAAACAAAAAATACTAAAGAAATATTTCAATTCAAACGCAGATCATCGACACAGCTCAATTTCACCACTAATTGCACTGAAAAATAAGAACAGTTAAAAAAAGAAATTAAAAAAGAAACAAATAAGCTATACCCATGAAATGAATGGTATGATAAACAACACAGCTCAATTCCAATGCAACGTCACACAAAATAATTAAATCAAAATGAAAAAAAATAAAAATCTATGAAAATTCCATTTATCAATGCAATCAGAAACATTGAAATGGAATTGTAAAATATATTGTATATTGTCTTTTGCACTTACGTGCAACAGATGGCGCTGTTTTTCCAAAAACTCATGTTTTACCTGCCACAGGTGTGGCATCTATATAGTAGGTATTTAAAAACACGCACGTATTTGAATGGAACATTTTGTCAAAATTTCAAAGCAATCGGTGAAGAACTTTCCCGTGATTATTAGTGTGTGTTTCTCATATGTCCTACAGATGGAGTTGTTTCTCAAAAAAAGCATGTTTTTTTCCTGTCACAGGTGAGGCATGTATATAGTAGGTATGTAAAAACACTCGCCTATTCGAATGCAATATTGGGTCAAAATTTCAAAGCAATCAGTAAAGAGGTTTCGATGATTTCCCTCACATGAAAAACACCTGAAAAACACAGCTTTTAAAAAAAAAACATGTTTTTTCCCGTCACAGATGTGTCATCTATATAGTATTTATATAAAACCCCACTCGGATGCGATGGGAATGTTGTGTGAAATTTTCAAGGCAATCGGTGAAGAACTTTCGGAGATTAGCGATTTTCAACAAACGAACATTTCCATTTTTATTTATATAAATGTTAGTAAGTTAGTACGTTATTATGTACGTGACGGATGTCCCTATCTGTGAAACAGATGTACTCACCTATTTGTGCTCGCAGGGGTCGAGCTTTGTCTCTTTGGTCCCACCTCTCAACTGTCAATCAACTGGTGTACAGATTCCCGAGCCAACTGGGCTCTATCATATCTTTATTTGAAACTGTGTATGGAGTCAGCCTACACCACAACGCTTCCTAGTGCATTCCATTTACTAACTACTCTGACAAAATTCTTTCTAATGTCTCTGTGGCTCATTTGGGTACTGAGTTTTTCCCTGTGTTCCCTTGTTCGTGTTTCACCCGTGCTGAAGAGTTTGTCTTTGTCCACCCTATCAATTCCTCTGAGAATTTTGTAGGTGGTTATCATGTCTCCCCTTTCTCTTCTGTTTTGATCCATCTTCTCAGATGTGTTGTTTATGGGAACATAAATAAAAATTTAGATATTAAACATTAAGTCATCTAAAGTCAAGAAATCTCCAAATCTACAGCAAAATCAATGATTAGTGTCGCAATGACTCGTACTGGTTAAGTTACTTAGTCATTAAATTATTCCAGCAGACTCAAGAAATCTTCTCAACATCTGAAGGCTATTTTCTGCAATTATGCAGAATCAAAATACTGTTTAAGTTTTAATTATACATTGTTGAGCTGCCATTCTAGATGGACGAGTGCTCATATTGGTAGAATTAATGTCTTCTGGAACTTGTGGTGAATTTACCTTGGAAGAACATTCATGTTCAGCTAATTCCAGAGGAACTAATTTCTCTAAAGTTTTTAGGGTGGTCGTGCCTTGACACTGGATCCTAACTATTCTTAGTATTCCTTGGTGATCAGGATGGACAGCAGCAATTTTGCCTATTGGCCACTCTGACCTTGGTCCATCAGTATCACCTAGTAAATGATCATCTTGTTTTAAATTGACTTTATTATAGGGGCTTGCAGCTCCATAATGATTCTCACAGCAGTTAGATACTCACGAGTCCACACTTCATTCCACCTGCCTATCACTCTAGAAAGATGTTTACATCTTTCCGCCAAGTCGGTCCCTTCGACGCATGCGGGGTCTTTCGGATCCTCATCCTCTATAGAGATCAAAGGACTGAGAGGACCAGCATGCATCAGATGAGAGGGACTCAGGGGTTCTCTCTGGGAGAAATCATCTGAAAGATAGGTTAGGGGTCGATTGTTGACTCGGGCCTCTATTTCCGTGATTATGGTCTGAAGCTCGGTGGGGCTAATTTTCTATCGATGCAAAGTTTTCTTAAGCATCGCTTCCCAGTGCCTACCATTCGTTCGTAAAATCCTCCTACCACAGTTCTCTAGGAGGTACAAATTTCCAGTGGCACTGTCTTTGTTTAAGAACTGCACGTACCTCTGGATGATTCCATATTTCCCTTAAGCAAGCTTCTCCTGCCACAAAGTTAGATCCATTATCAGAGTTCATCAGTTTGGGACAGGATTGACGTGCTGCAAACCTTCGAAAAGCTTCTAGGAAAACTTCTGTACTCATGTCAGAAGAAACTTCTAAATGTACGCCTCATGTGGTTGCACACGAGAAGAGGTATATATAGGCTTTCACCGGAATCTTGTCCGGAGTGCCTGTTAAAATAAGAGCTCCTGTGTAATCTATCCTAGTGGTCTCAAAGGGACGAAGGTGAACGACACGTTCTTTAGGTAATGGTGGAGGTTTTGGGTAAAGACACACCCGAGCATCATACCTCCAGCAAATCACACAAGATTTAATAATGCATTTGACAGTTTGACGACCCTGGGAAAGCCAAAACTTCTGTCGTTAATCAGTGAGAGTGTCTAACACTCGAACCATGTAATGTGCCCTGTTCATGACAATGTAATACTATAAGTTTACTTAAGTGGTGACGAGAAGAAGCATATGTTTCTTTACTTCTAAATCAACTTCTGCATGGAGCAGACGTCCTCCTCATCTTAAAATATTGTGATTGTCAGAATCAAGCAAATGCCTAGAGACCTTACTAGTTTTTCTGGAAGTTGTTCATAATTTCTTCCATAGGTCTCCATTCGGGCTTGTCTAATCCAGTATTTAAGAGGACTAGGGATTTGATATTTAATTCCTATCTTGGTTAAGAAATCAAACAAAACTTGAGTAACCCCTTGTAATTTACTTAAACTAGATTAATGATTAGGATCAATAGCTAAATATCGAGGTGTTGTAGATCCATAGTTGGGATAGTGATATTGGTCACTATGACTTGTGGCTTCTGTTTGGACCACTGACCAACCATTCGGGTCCATTAAACCACATCATGGTTTTAACTAATTGTCTCAAAGTTAATCTTCTTGAGAGGTAGTCAGCAAGATTGTCCTTGGTAGGGACCTGTCTCAATTTATATTCATCTGACAGCTCTCGAATTTCCCCTAACTCTATTACAGACGAAGGGTGTTTCCTTATTATTATTCTTTACCCATTGTAAGATTCCTTCGTTGTCTGACCACACTACTATCTCACCAATGTGAATATTACTGAGTGTCTTGGTCAGGTAATGAGCCAATCGAACACCTACTAACAAAGCTGTTAATTCTATTTGGGGCACTGATCTTTTCTTGATCGGGGTCACCCTAGCTTTAGAAGCAAGTAAAATTAATTGTTTTGTGTTTACTAAATAGGCTACTGCGCCATATGCTTTACCTGAGGCATCACAAAACACAAACAGATTAGCAGGTTGTTTCAGTCCTAAGGCATTACGTGGGAATTATAGAGTACTAAGTATGTTTAAAGCCGTCGTCAGTTGCTGCCATTTATCTTGCAGATCATTAGGCAACAGATCATCCCAGTCCAAGTTAGTTTGCCAGTACTCCTGCATGAGGAGTTTTTCCTTAATTATAATGGGGCTAAGTAAGCCTAACGGGTCAAATGGTTTACTGACAAAAGCCAATAATTTCCTCATGGTTATAGGAGAATTATTAGTTTTCACTGATTTAATATTTATTTCATCAGTGGAAGTATTCCATTCCATGCCAAGAACCCTTAAATTATGATGTACTCTGTACCCTGGAAATTCATTTTCTATCATTTGATTTACCTGTTGATCATTTGAAGAACATGACTCTAGAGGTATATTAGCTCCCAGTAACTCGTGGTAAGCCTCATGATAAATTTTAATTAATTTTGTTTTATCATTGGTAGTTCCCTGGAAGTTATCAACATATAAATTGTTGCTAATTTCAGTCTTGTATGGACTATCAAATTTCTTCAAATGTGTGTACAAGGTTGCTTGGAGTAAAAATGGTAAAGAAGTAGCTCCGAATAAGACTGAAGCAAATATATAGGCTATAATTTCAAAATTAGTATCCTTAAAATCCTTCATCCAGAGAAACTTGGGGAAATTTCAGTCTTCTTTTTGTAGACCTAGTCTCAAGAAAGCCTTACTAATGTCGGCCCTATAGGCATAAATTCCTAATCGAAACCGTAATAGAATGTCATTGAGTCGCTGCGTTAGACTCTGGCCAGTTTGTAGGCAATCGTTGAGTGATACACTATTCGCCATCACCTTGGTACTACAGTTAAGTACAATTCTAATAGGTGTAATAGCTGAATCTTTCAAGATGGTGTGAAGGGGCAAATAATGTCCTTGTTTCGTATTATCTGGGTCAACAACTTCAATAAATTTGCTGGCGAGTTGTTGTTGTAATAAATCGTGTTACAGTTGCAATTTATCAGGCTGTTTATTTAATCTAGCTACCTGTGACTTTAATTGATTTAATGCCATGAAGTGATTTACTGGTAGCTGTGGGTGATTTAGCTTCAATGGCAATTTAACTCAGTATTGATTATCTCGATAAATAACTGAGTTAAGATATTGTTGATAAGTCCAAGTATCATCTGGTCTTGGTTGTTCAGGGACAATGCCTAAGGTATCCAAATTCCAGAATTTATATATAGGGGGATCAGAGACATCCTCAGCCATGTCTCTGAGTTGGAGTGGCGACTGTTCCAAGCCAAGTCACACTTGAGTTGATCTGTTGATCACTCATGGGTGTAGAATTTTTCTGTGGTAACACCGGTCCAGTATGCAATTTGCCTCCAGCTGCAAGCAACCAATTCATTTCTTGTTGCTCGGTGCATCCATTAATATATCTGTAATAATAAACTGCCCCTACAAGTATACCTACATCGTTCAGGCGGTCAGAATATATTTTGTAATCAGCCAACTTCATTCCATTTCATTTAAGAAGTTTAGCAGTATTCCCTAGACCAGAATCATATAGGTCAGATGGGATTTTGTCAACAACTATAGCCTGTACTGGACTAGCATGGCCTCCTAGGTGTACCAAAACTCTCGCAACTTTGTAATTGCGAGGTCCGGTATTAGTAAAAAATCCTGAAATGTTTAATTTCACTTGACACAAGGTTTTAAGTTTCAACTGATCAGCAAGTTGTTGTGTAATAAATGCTTATTGAGAACCTTGGTCGAAAAGACCACGAGTGGTGATCCTGGATTTCTTATTAGTTAACCGTAGCTGAGCTGTAGGTAACATGGTGATATTATCTGTCTCAGTAGCAAGTACATTTACTTCTTGATGTACTTTGCAATATTGCACAGTGGTGGAGGTACTTCGTTCCACTTAAGGGTTTTGTGACCTTGGTCATGTTTCTCCACACTGGGTAGAATGATGTTGGCCTCTATGGCAATTGTGGCACACATGCAGGACAACGGTACAGTTGTTAGGTTCATGTGATCCCATGCATCGGGGCAATTCGTTGAGACGTTTGATCCTCGCACTGCAACTTAAGTAGTTATGACATTTATAGGTATTATGTTCTTCTTGGCAGAACAAACATTTCTTCTCTCCTGTCCTGTAGTAGCAATTTTAGAAGGTACATTCACTACAGGTTTTGAGGGATTTACTGTATTGGTACCCACATTGATATTTTTCATATTTAGGGACAATTATATGTTGCGTGTTCTAGAGTCGGCAATCTCAACAGACAATGGAAAAACAAAACATATTGTATACCCACAAGCATTGTGAAATTAAACATATTTGAAACGTGCGCTTTCTCTTTTCTTTCTTTTCCATTTTACCAATGGAGAATAAATAAAAATGGAATGTTCATTTGTTTAAAATCGCTAATCTCCGAAAGTTCTTCACTGATTGCTTTGAAATTTTCACACAACGTTCCATTCGCATCCGAGCGGGTTTTTATGTACACACTATATGGATATAACGTCTGTGACAGGAAAAAACATGTTTATTTTTAAAAACTGTGTTTTTCATGTGAGTGAAATCTTCGAAACCTCTTTACCGATTCCTATGAAATTTTGACACAACGTTGCATTCAAACAGGCGCGTGTTTTTATATACATACTATATACATGCCTTCCCTGTGACAGGATAAAACACGCTTTTTTTTTTTTAAAGTTCCATCTCTTGGACATAAGAGCAACACATGCTGTAATCTCCCAAAATTCTTCACCGATTGCTTTTATATTTTGACACAACGTTCCATTTGAATACGCACATGCTTTTATATATCTACTATACAGATGCAACACCTGTGTAAAGTAATTACAAGTTTTTTTTTTTAAACAGCACCATCTGTTGCTCGCAAGAGCAACACATGCTATACTAAATTTTATGATTCTATTTCAATGATTCCAATTGCATTGATAAATTAAATTTTCATAGATTTCGATTTATTTTCATTTTGATTTAATTATTTTGTGGGACATTGCGTTCGAATTGAGCTGTGTTGTATACCATACCATTCATTTCGTGAGTATAAGTATAGATGCCACACCTGTGGCAGGGAAAACCAAGCTTTTTTTGAACAACAGCACCATCTGTTGCACTCTAGAGCAACACTCGCTATACTAAATAAGTTACGATTCCATTTCAATGTTTCCGTTTGCATTGATAAATTTAAATTTCATCGATTTTGATTTATTTTCATTTTGATTTCAATATTTTGTGTGACATTGCCTTGGAATTGAGCTGTGTTGTTTACCATATCATTCATTTCATGAGTATAGTTTATTTTTTGAAGGGAATACCAGATCATTTGGGGAGTGCATCTGACAAGGGAGTGGGGAATGGTGGGGAGGACGAGAGGACGCGAGTGGGAGATAGTGGGGACAACGAGGGGACTGGGGAGGGGTTAATGGTGGGGAGGACGAGGGGACTGGGGAGGGGTTAATGGTGGGGAGGACGAGGGGATGGAGGAGTTGGGGATGAGGGGAAGGGGGAGTGGAGATTGGTGAGGAGGAAAAGGATAAGAGGGAGTGGGGGATAATTGGGGAGGAAGAGGGGACCGGAGAGGGGGCAATGGTGGGGAGGACGAGGGGATGCGGGAATGGGAGAATGGTGGGGATAATTGGAGTGGGGTGATAGTGGTGATGACAAGGGGATGGGGAGGGGGCATGGTGGGGAGGACGAGGGGATGGGGAGAGGAGAATGGTTGGGTAGACGAGGGGATGGGGGAAGGGGGGATTGGTGGGGAGGAATGGGGGACAGGGAAATGTTTCTGCGGCTCAGCAACGCACATGTGTCGCGTCAGACTAGAAATAAAAATGAATTTTAGAGAATTGATTTTTCAATTACCATCAACAGTGAAAAGAAGCATAAGAAATATCGAGAAAATTCGTGTTAGAATTATTAATCTTACTTTTTCGGTCATATTTAATAATATATGTCTACAGGAAAGACTGTGGCCATGGTATATGGGTATATGATCGCCATGGTATATGTGGTCATGGTATATTGTGGCCATGGTATATGTGTGGCCATGGAATATGTGTGGCCATGGTATATGGTGGCCATGGTATATGGTGGCCATGGTATATGTGTGGCCATGGTATATGGTGGCCATGATATATGTGTAGCCATGGTATATGTGTGGCCATGGAATATGTGTGGCCATGGTATATGTGTGGCCATGGTATATGGTGGCCATGATATATGTGTAGCCATGGTATATGTGTGGCCATGGAATATGTGTGGCCATGGTATATGGTGGCCATGGTATATGTGTAGCCATGGTATATGTGTGGCCATGGTATATGGTGGCCATGATATATGTGTTGCCATGGTATATGGTGGCCATGGTATATGGTGGCCATGGTATATGTGTGGCCATGGAATATGTGTGGCCATGGTATATGGTGGCCATGGTATATGTGTAGCCATGGTATATGTGTGGCCATGGTATATGGTGGCCATAATATATGTGTTGCCATGGTATATGGTGGCCATGGTATATGGTGGCCATGGTATATGTGTGGCCATGGAATATGTGTGGCCATGGTATATGGTGGCCATGGTATATGTGTAGCCATGGTATATGTGTGGCCATGGTATATGGTGGCCATGATATATGTGTTGCCATGGTATATGGTGGCCATGGTATATGGTGGCCATGGTATATGTGTGGCCATGGAATATGTGTGGCCATGGTATATGGTGGCCATGGTATATGTGTGGCCATGGTTTAAATGTGGCCATGGTATATGTGTGTCCATGGTATATGTGTGGCCATGGTATATGTGTGGCCATGGTATATGTGTGGCCATGGTATATGGTGGCCATGATATATGTGTTGCCATGGTATATGGTGGCCATGGTATATGGTGGCCATGGTATATGTGTGGCCATGGAATATGTGTGGCCATGGTATATGGTGGCCATGGTATATGTGGCCATGGTATATGGTGGCCATGGTATATGTGTGGCCATGGTTTAAGTGTGGCCATGGTATATGTGTGTCCATGGTATATGTGTGGCCATGGTATATGTGTGGCCATGGTATATGGTGGCCATGATATATGTGTTGCCATGGTATATGGTGGCCATTGTATATGGTGGCCATGGTATATGTGTGGCCATGGAATATGTGTGGCCATGGTATATGGTGGCCATGGTATTTGTGGCAATGGTATATGGTGGCCATGGTATATGTGTGGCCATGGTTTAAGTGTGGCCATGGTATATGTGTGGCCATGGTATATGTGTGGCCATGGTATATGTGTAACCATGGTATATGGTGGCCGTGGTATATGGTGGCCATGGTATATGTGGCCATGGTATATGTGTGGCCATGGTATATGTGTGGCCATGGTATATTTGTGGCCATGGTATATGTGTGGCCAAAGTATATGTGTGGCCATGGTATATGTGTGACCATGGTATATGGTGACCATGGTATATGGTGGCTATGGTATATGGTAGCCATGGTATATGTGTGGCCATGGTATATTTGTGACCATGGTATATGAGTGGCCATGGTATATTTGTGGCCATGGTATATGTGTGGCCATGATATATGTGGCCATGGTATATTTGTGGCCATGGTATATGTGTGGCTATGATATATGTGGCAATGGTATATGTGTGGCCATGGTATATTTGTGGCCATGGTATATGTGTAGCCATAATATATGTGACCATGGTATATGTGTGGCCATGGTATATTTGTGGCAATGGTATATGTGTGGCCATGGTATATGTGGCCATGGTATATGTGTGGCCATAGTATATGTGTGGCCATGGGATATGTGTGGCCATGGTATATGTGCGACCATGGTACATGGTGGCCTTGGTATATGTGTGGCCATGGTATATGTGTGGCCATGGTATATGTGTGGCCATGGTATATGGTGGCCATAGTATATGGGTGGCCATGGTATATGTGTGGCCATGGTATATGTGTGGCCATAGTAAATGTGTGGCCATGGTATATGTGTGACCATGGTATATCTGTGACCATGGTATATGTGTGGCCATAGTAAATGTGTGTCCATGGTATATGTGTGGCCATGGTATATCTGTTGCCATGTTATGTGTGGCCATAGTAAATGTGTGGCCATGGTATATGTGTGGCCATTGAATATGTGTTACCATGGTATATGTGTGGCCATGGTATATGTGTGGCTATGGTATATGTGTGGCCATGGTATATGTGTGACCATGGTATATCTGACCATGGTATATGTGTGACCATAGTAAATGTGTGTCCATGGTATATGTGTCGCCATGGTATATGTGTAGCCATAGTATATGTGTGGCCATGGTATATGTGTGGCCATGGTATATGTGTGACCATGGTATATCAGTGGCCATGGTATATGTGTGGCCAAGGTAAATGTGTGGCCTTGGTATATGTGTGGCAATTGTATGTGTGTTACCATTGTATACGTGTGGCCATATCATATATGTGTGGCCATAATATATGTGTGGTCATGGTATATGTGCACCATGGTATATGTGTGTGGCCATTGTATATTTGTGACCATAGTGTATGTGTGGCTATGGTATATGTGTGACCAGGGTATATGTGTGGCCATGGATTATGTGGCCATGTATTGTGTGTAAGCATAGTATATGGTGGCCATGGTATATGTGAGACCATGGTATATGTTTGACCGTGGTATATGTGTGGCAATGGTATATGTGTGGGCATGGTATATGGTGGCCATGATATATGTGTGACCATGGTGTATTTGTGGCCATGGTGTATGTGTGGCCATGGTAATATGGTGGCCATGGTATATGTGTGGCCAAGGTACATGTATGGCCATGGTGTATGAGTTGCCATAGTGTATGTGTGGCCATGTTGTATGTGTTGCCATGGTGTATGTGTTGCCATGGTGTATGTGTGGCCATGGTGTATGTGTTGCCATGGTGTATGTGTTGCCATGGTGTATGTGTGGCCATGGTGTATGTGTTGACATGGTGTATGTGTGGTCATGGTATATTGTGGTCATGGTATATGTGTGGTCATGGTATATTGTGGCTATTATGTATGTGTTACCATGGTATATGCGTTTGCATAGTGTATATGTGACCCTGGAATATGTGTGGCCATTGTATATGTGTGACTATAGTGTATGTGTGGCAATGGTATATGTGTGGCTATGGTATATGTTTGGCAATGGTGTACATGTGGCCGTGGTGTATGTGTGGCCATGGTATATGTTTGGCAATGTTATATGTGTGGCAATGGTATATGTGTGGCCATGGTATATGTGTGGCCATGGTATATGTGTGGCGATGGTATATGTGTGGCAATGGAATGTGTGGCCATTGTATATGTGTTGCAATGTTATATGTGTGACCATGGTATATGTTTGGCAATGGTATATGGTGGCCATGGTATATGTGTGGCCATTGTATATTGTGACGGAGTTCCCCCCCTTGTAATTCTCCCACGCCTGCAGTAAGAGTCATGTCTACTTTTCCCAGGCGTTCTCTACGTTGCAGGCTACAATTTGATACATGGGAGAGAGTGAAGTGTTCTCGGAGAGCCGAGAAATTTGTGAAATAGTAATATTTTGGCCTGTGGTATAGGCCCTTTAGGGAGCCAAGATGGCGCTTACCTCCCTGATCTCCCGCCAAAACCGTGTGACGTCAGTGGCACCGGATTGGTCACCGGCAGCAGTGTGGCACCGGGAGCCAATGAAAACCTCCCATAGTAAAAGTGACGTCACGAAGGAAGGGGGTCCGGCCAGCGCGCCGGGCTGGCGCCATCAGTCAGACACGACACGTCATAGAGGTCGGACGTGCGACGAGTGGTCCTGTCTGTCGGACAGCTGTTTCCCACTACCGTGGATTTACGCGTCATCGGAAGTTCGCCAGTACTCTGAGAAGTCTTCCCTAGTTCATGTGTTGAACCAGAAGAGGGAATTGACGGTTATTTGAGCAACAAGTGCTCCAGTCAGGTACTGTGCCAGTAGCAGTGAAGCCGTGCAGTGACGTAGGTTGACGTCTGTGGCAATTCACCAGTTCGTGACAGCGTAGTGGCTGACAGAGCCACTGGGTAGCTGAGGAAGAGAGGACTATTTGGGGAACCGGACGACTGTAGCTGAGACGTAGGCGACAGCCGTTGCTGGGAGAAGACGACGGCCAGGAGACCGACTCCAACCTTCAAGAAGTCAAGGAGGAGGACGGACCTGCAGTGAGGAGGCACGGAGACGACGCGCTAAACGGTGGGACGACGAGAGGCTCTGGTAGGACACGACGACGTGTAGTGTGGGGGCGTTCCCGACACGAGGACCAGGAGCTACATCTCGACTCTCATCGGAGGATAGGGTGAAGTAGGTGTTTCTAGTTCCCTCCCCATTCCCCTTTAGTTAGCTATATTATTTGGCTATATTATCTAGCCTGAAGATTTTATATGTCGTGAGCAAGTCTCACCTATGTCATGGTAAAGCACCAGGGTGCTAGACAGTACTATCAAGAGTACTTGTAATATTCATGTTGATTATTGGTGTGTACAGACACCAGGAACCAGTGATAAATTTACTGTGTTGTGTATATCTTTCTATAGATTGTGATATGAACATATAGTGGTAAATTATATATAAGATTATGCCAGTATTTGGAGGTTAGGCTATGTGCCCAGAAACTATTTATTTTCCATGTATTGATGATTGATTTATATACCATATATATGTCTATGTTCATTCAGTGAATAATCATTTGTGAGTACAGTGAATTATTGCGTTATCGCCGATGAGAGAAAGTACTGAAAACTCCCGTGTTAATATTTCATTATATATTGTTGGATAAATAACAGTGTAAGACCATTACAGTGAATCATTGTAGAAGTGATTGTAGAAAAGACTGTTCGAGCCTGAGTACAGTGTAACTAAGTAATTCGGTTTATTTGTGCCAATATCGAGTGTGCGAGTTTCTAGTAATATTGGAAAATTTAAAGGAACAGCGCGCGTGAATCTAGAAAACAAGCAAAGTTCGCGCGGAGAGGCCATTGCGATCAGCTGTTCTTGACACTTGATGAGGAGGGGGAGAGTGTTGCCCTCTAGTGATCGCATAATATCCGTGGGAATTACCGGCCGAGTCAGGAACAGTTGATTTATGATTATTGTGTGGCCTTGTGACATCTTTCATACATTTTAAGTAAAACACAAAACTCTCTTTGTGTTTTTATCATCCCCTCCATTGATCTTGTGGCTATATGATACTGGTTAACATAGAGTGATAACAATAAGTACCTGCCTGATTCCTGATCTTTGAGTGTGACCTTGCCAAGGCTACCACTGAATACACCAGTCCACTGAGGGTGTTACTGGCCACCTTAAACACCAGTTGGCGATCTTGTGTTTAACCGTAGAGCCCTATTGTTGGGGAGGGCACACGACAGTCGAGGTGATCGAGTCGTGTTCTCACTCTTTCTTAATAAGAGGCCGTTAAGATTGACTGGGAGACTCTCCTGGCGTGCAGTGGCGCCGTGAGGATCGAGGGAAGACCCGCAGGGCTACGGTGAGTTACCTTGAGCATAACTTTTGCTCACCCCAGACTAGAGAGAAGAGAGGTGAAAACCCCAACATTGGCGACCTTGCCAGGATACCGATCGAAGTAAAGGTTGCAGTAGTGGTACTTGGCAGTGGTGTTAGAGATCAGGTGAAGGTTATCACTCGTAGCACAAGATGGAGGATGATAAATTAGCGAGGTTTATTAACTCTAGAGACGAACAGGTGCTGGAAGAGTGCACCAAGGCACAGTTACAGGCTATAGCGGATCATTTTGGAATAAAGCTGAAATCTGCCCGAGTTGGTGAAAGAAGACTAGAGATAATGGCTCAGCTAAAGGCTCGAGACGAAGCTTTGGGGGAGGAACGGCCCCAAACACCTGCCAGTGAGGGTGAACACCTGAGTATTGGTGGAAGCAGCAGGGGATCCAGCGGCAGCAGGCACAGCATTAAGCTGGAAATAATGAAGCTGCAGCTAGAGGCACAGCAGCGCAGAGAAGAGCGAGAAGCAGAAGCACAGCAGCGCAAAGAAGAGCGAGAAGCACAGCAGCGCAAAGAAGAACGAGAAGCAGAAGCGCAGCTGAGGAGAGAAGAAGCACAGCTGCGCCGGGAAGAACAGGAGCGAGAAGCACAGTCGAAGCGTGAGGAGCGAGAAGCACAGTCGAAGCGTGAGGAGCGAGAAGCACAGCTGCGCCGGGAAGAGCAAGAACGAGAAGCACAGCTACGCAGGGAAGAACGAGAGCAAGAAGTTAGGCTGAGACAAATGGAAATAGAAGCCAACCAGGAGGTGGAGCTGAAGCGAGCTGAACTGGGACTAGGTGCCCCTGCCCCGCCACAGGAAGACCGACGAGTGAGGGAACGAGACCTGCCGGTCTTTGTGCCTAGTGAAGCCGAAAGTTTCTTCGATCACTTTGAGAGAGTTGCTGCTATGAAGAGGTGGCCGAGGGCGGAGTGGGCGGAGTTGGTCCAAGGGAGGCTCACAGGGGAAGCTCGCCAAGCCTTCACTATGCTCGACTTCCAAGAATGCACTAACTACGATGCGGTAAAACGAGCTGTGCTCCGTTCCTTTAAACTCACGCCAGAGTGTTACAGAAAGAGGTTTAGAGAATGTACCCGGTTGCCAGGAAAATCGTATGCGGAGACGGCGAGGGACATTGAAAGAAAGCTCCTTAAGTGGCTGGACTTTGAAGAAGCAAGGTCGGTCGAAGAGGTCAAGGAACTAATGGCCATGGAAAAGTTTATGTCCGTGCTCTCTCCTGAGATCAGGATGAGGGTAAAGGAGGCGGACATAAAGGACCTGAGGGCCGCAGCCGACCGGGCCGACATGCTAGAAGAAGCCCTACGCCCACGCCGAGAGGGACAGAACCGACCACCCGCATACGTCGGAAACGATAGGAGTTATAGAAGGACGGATGGATGGAGGACAGGAGCGAGTTCTCCCAAATCCCACCTCTCAAGTTGGAACACCCGAGGATCAAAAGGTGCTGTAGAACCGATCAGGGAGAACCAAGCTGAGAGCTCGGGAACTGTTACTGCAGGGAAAGAAACGACAAGTGAGGCGGGAAAGACACAGGGTGTGACGGCCTCTGGAGGCAGTGCTAAGGCGAGCGGTGGCGGATGGTCTCCGCCGAGGGGCCGCTGCTACAACTGCGGAATATTCGGACACGTCGCGCGGGAATGCAGACGCCCTAAGCAGCGGGGACACGTTGCTTTAGTGTTGTTCGAGGACCAGAGGGCCGAGGGAGTGCGGGATGAACCCGTGCTGAATGGGGAGAAGAAAGTTCACCCATTCATGTGTCAAGGAACCGTAAGGATGGGGGTCGCAGACCCCATCCCCGTGAAGATGCTAAGAGACACCGGGGCTGACTTTACCCTGGTAAGTGAAACCCTGTTCCCCGAGGGTTACGAAAGTACCAGTGTGGGGGTGGCACGGGTGGCCACTGTGGGAGGCCCAGTGAGGATGCCCCTACACCAGGTAACTTTAAGTTCCGATTATGGCTGCCAGACCCTAGAGGTGGGAGTCTGTACATCAATGCCCAAGATGGAGGCGCAGGTCATCTTGGGGAATGACGCGTGTGGAGGGTATGTCCTTCCGCATCTCGTGAAAGGCGAAGAGTGCCCAGAACAACACGAGGAGACAGGCGAAGATTTGAACGCCTGTGGGGACGAGAAGGGAATCGCACCGGTGGCGATCCCAGTTTGTACTGTGACACCGAGACAACGCGAAGAACCAGGAGGTTGTGGATCTGATGGGGCTGAGGAGTCGACTGACAGCCTGGGAACAGATCACCTCTGCATAGGACCCAGAGAACGAGTGGAGGGCGAAGGTAGCCCGAATGGTGAGTTGCAGGTGACACTCACCGGTTCTCCAGGGGTAAACCGCGCTCGTCTCGGAGAGTTACAGCAGGAGGAGTTCCCCGAATTGGTTAGTAAGGCCGAAGGAGGACGTGTGCGTCCTGAGAAGGCTTACTTTCCATTTATCTATATTATATATCCCGTGCTATCTATGATGAAGGAACGATGGACACCAGGAGCGACCGTGGGAACGGTGAATAAATATGTCCAGAAGTTCAAAGAACGTCTCACTAGAGCGAAGGGACTGGCTAGGAAACTCCTGAAGAAGGCGCAACGTAAGATGTCGGAGTGGAACGACATGAGAGCTGCGCAGAGGGATTTTCAGGCCGGATCCAAAGTATTGGTTGTGCTGCCAGGTAAAGGTAGAGTGACCAGGTCGCGGTTCAAGAGACCATACCGAGTGCTGCGACGGTTGGGTCCAGTGTCGTACGAGATTGGGAAGCCAGATGGACCCCGAAAGAAACAGGTGTGTCGCGCAGACCACCTGAGACCTTTCTTCAATGTGGAACTAAGAGCCGACAAGCAGGACGGAACGATGTCCCGAGAAACCCAGCGGAAGACGGGTCTGAGTGTACCGAGGGACCGAGAACTCCCGGAGGAGAAAAGTAAGTGGTCCAGGGCGGACGGCACCAGTCTCACCAGCACTGAGAGTCGGACAAGGATCAAGGTCAAGCACATCAAGGGGAAGGACGACGCAGTAGCGGACGCCCTATCCTGCGTGCACTAACCAGACATGACTCTTATTTTAAGGGGAGGGGTATGTGACGGAGTTCCCCCCCTTGTAATTCTCCCACGCCTGCAGTAAGAGTCATGTCTACTTTTCCCAGGCGTTCTCTACGTTGCAGGCTACAATTTGATACATGGGAGAGAGTGAAGTGTTCTCGGAGAGCCGAGAAATTTGTGAAATAGTAATATTTTGGCCTGTGGTATAGGCCCTTTAGGGAGCCAAGATGGCGCTTACCTCCCTGATCTCCCGCCAAAACCGTGTGACGTCAGTGGCACCGGATTGGTCACCGGCAGCAGTGTGGCACCGGGAGCCAATGAAAACCTCCCATAGTAAAAGTGACGTCACGAAGGAAGGGGGTCCGGCCAGCGCGCCGGGCTGGCGCCATCAGTCAGACACGACACGTCATAGAGGTCGGACGTGCGACGAGTGGTCCTGTCTGTCGGACAGCTGTTTCCCACTACCGTGGATTTACGCGTCATCGGAAGTTCGCCAGTACTCTGAGAAGTCTTCCCTAGTTCATGTGTTGAACCAGAAGAGGGAATTGACGGTTATTTGAGCAACAAGTGCTCCAGTCAGGTACTGTGCCAGTAGCAGTGAAGCCGTGCAGTGACGTAGGTTGACGTCTGTGGCAATTCACCAGTTCGTGACAGCGTAGTGGCTGACAGAGCCACTGGGTAGCTGAGGAAGAGAGGACTATTTGGGGAACCGGACGACTGTAGCTGAGACGTAGGCGACAGCCGTTGCTGGGAGAAGACGACGGCCAGGAGACCGACTCCAACCTTCAAGAAGTCAAGGAGGAGGACGGACCTGCAGTGAGGAGGCACGGAGACGACGCGCTAAACGGTGGGACGACGAGAGGCTCTGGTAGGACACGACGACGTGTAGTGTGGGGGCGTTCCCGACACGAGGACCAGGAGCTACATCTCGACTCTCATCGGAGGATAGGGTGAAGTAGGTGTTTCTAGTTCCCTCCCCATTCCCCTTTAGTTAGCTATATTATTTGGCTATATTATCTAGCCTGAAGATTTTATATGTCGTGAGCAAGTCTCACCTATGTCATGGTAAAGCACCAGGGTGCTAGACAGTACTATCAAGAGTACTTGTAATATTCATGTTGATTATTGGTGTGTACAGACACCAGGAACCAGTGATAAATTTACTGTGTTGTGTATATCTTTCTATAGATTGTGATATGAACATATAGTGGTAAATTATATATAAGATTATGCCAGTATTTGGAGGTTAGGCTATGTGCCCAGAAACTATTTATTTTCCATGTATTGATGATTGATTTATATACCATATATATGTCTATGTTCATTCAGTGAATAATCATTTGTGAGTACAGTGAATTATTGCGTTATCGCCGACGAGAGAAAGTACTGAAAACTCCCGTGTTAATATTTCATTATATATTGTTGGATAAATAACAGTGTAAGACCATTACAGTGAATCATTGTAGAAGTGATTGTAGAAAAGACTGTTCGAGCCTGAGTACAGTGTAACTAAGTAATTCGGTTTATTTGTGCCAATATCGAGTGTGCGAGTTTCTAGTAATATTGGAAAATTTAAAGGAACAGCGCGCGTGAATCTAGAAAACAAGCAAAGTTCGCGCGGAGAGGCCATTGCGATCAGCTGTTCTTGACACTTGATGAGGAGGGGGAGAGTGTTGCCCTCTAGTGATCGCATAATATCCGTGGGAATTACCGGCCGAGTCAGGAACAGTTGATTTATGATTATTGTGTGGCCTTGTGACATCTTTCATACATTTTAAGTAAAACACAAAACTCTCTTTGTGTTTTTATCATCCCCTCCATTGATCTTGTGGCTATATGATACTGGTTAACATAGAGTGATAACAATAAGTACCTGCCTGATTCCTGATCTTTGAGTGTGACCTTGCCAAGGCTACCACTGAATACACCAGTCCACTGAGGGTGTTACTGGCCACCTTAAACACCAGTTGGCGATCTTGTGTTTAACCGTAGAGCCCTATTGTTGGGGAGGGCACACGACAGTCGAGGTGATCGAGTCGTGTTCTCACTCTTTCTTAATAAGAGGCCGTTAAGATTGACTGGGAGACTCTCCTGGCGTGCAGTGGCGCCGTGAGGATCGAGGGAAGACCCGCAGGGCTACGGTGAGTTACCTTGAGCATAACTTTTGCTCACCCCAGACTAGAGAGAAGAGAGGTGAAAACCCCAACAATATGTATAGCAATGGTATACGTGTGGCCATGGAATATGTGTGGCCATGGTATATGTGTGACTATGGTATATGTGTGGCCATAGTATATATGCGACCGTGATATATTTGTGTCCCCATGGTATATGTGTAGCCATGGTGTATGTGTTGCCATAGTATATGTGTCGTCATGGTATATGTGTGGTCATGGTATATAGTGGCCAAGGTATATGTGTGGCCAAGGTATATGTGTAGCTATTGTATATGTGTGACCATAGTATATGTGTGGCCATAGTAAATGTGTGGCCATGGTATATGTACGGCCATTGTATATGTGTAGCAATGGTATTTGTGTGGCCATGGTATATGTGACCATTTCATATATGTGTGGCCATAATATATGTGTTACCATAGTATATGTGCACCATGGTATATGTGTGTGGCCATTATATATTTGTGACCATGGTATATGTGTGGCCATGGTATATGTGTGACCAGGATATATGTGTGGCCATGGTATATGTGGCTAATTTTTGTATGTGGGCATGGAATATGGTGGCCATGGTATATGTGTGGCCATGGTATATATGTGGTCATGGTATATGTGTGGCCATGGTATATGTGTGGCCATGGTATATTGTGGCCATGGTATATGTGTGGCCTTGGTATATGTGTGGCCATGGTATATATGTGGTCATGGTATATGTGTGGCTATGGTATATGTGTGGCCAAGGTATAATGTGGCCATGGTATATGTGTAAACCATGGTATATTTTGGCTATGGTATATGTGTGGCCATGGTATATTGTGGCCATGGTATGTGTGTGGCCAGGGTATATGTGTGACCATGGTATATGTGTGGCAATGGTATATGTGTGGCCATGGTATATGATGGCCATGATATATGTGTGGCCATGGTGTATGTGTGGCCATGGTATATGTGTGGGCATAGAATATGGTGGCCATGATATATGTGTGGCAATGGTATATATGTGGACATGTCATATGTGTGGCCATGGTAATATGGTGGCCATGGTATATGTGTGGCCAAGGTACATGTGTGGCCATGGTGTATGTGAGGCCCTGGTGTATGTGTGACCATGGTGTATGTGTTGACATGGTGTATGTGTGGTCATGGTATATGGTGGTCATGGTATATGTGTGGCCATGGTATATGTGTGGCCAAAGTAGGTGTGTGGCAATGATATATGTATAGCCATGGTGTATGGTGGCCATGGTATATGTGAAGCAATTGTATATGTGTGGGCATGGTATATGTGTGTGGCCATGTTATGTGTGGTCATGTTATATGTGAGGTTATGGTATGTGTGTGGCTATGGAATATGTGTAGCCATGGTATAAGTGCTGTAATGGGGTATGTGTGGCTATGGTATATGGTGGCCATGGTACATGTGTGGCCATGGTTTATGTGATGCCACGGTATATGTGTTGTCATGGGGTATGTGTGGCTATGGTATATGGTGGCCATGGTATATGTTTGACCAAAGTATAAGTGAAGCCATGGTATATGTGTGGCCATAGTATGTGTGTGGCAATAGTATATGTGTGGCCATGGTATATGTGTGGCTATGGTATATGTGTGGCTGTTATATATGTGTGGCCATGGTATAAATGTGGCCATGGTACATGTGTGGCCATGGTGTATGTGTTGCCATGGTGTATGATTGCCATGGTGTTTGTGAGGCTATGGAGTATGTGTGGCTATGGTATTTTGTGACCCATGGTATATGGTAGCCATGGTATATGTGTGGCTGTGGTATATGTGTTGCCAAGGTATATGTGTGGCCATGGTATATGTGTGGCCATGCCATACGTGTGGCCATGGTATATGGTGACAATAGTATATGTGTGGCCAAGGTATATGTTTGGCAATGGTGTATGTGTGGCAATGGTGCATGTGTTACCATGGTATATGTGTGGCCAAAGTATATGTGCGGTCAAGGTATACGTGTGGCCATGGTGTATGTGTGGCAATGGTGTATGTGTGGCAATTGTGTATGTGGGACCATAGTATATGTGTGGCCATAGTATATGTGTGGTCATGGTGTATGTGTTGCCATAGTATATGTGTCGTCATGGTATATGTGTCGTCATGGTATATATAGGCCAAGGTATATGTGTGGCCAAGGTATATGTGTTTGCATGGTGTATATGTGGCCCAGGTGTATGTGTGGCCATTGTGTATGTGTGGTTATAGTATATGTGTGGCAATGGTATACGTGTGGCTATGGTATATGTTTGGCAATGGTGTATATGTGGCTCTGGTGTATGTGTGGCCATGGTATATGTGTACCTATATTATATGTGTGTCAATGGTATATGTGTGGCCAAGGTATATGTTTGGCAATGGTATATATGTGGCTATGGTATATGTGTGGCCATGGTATATGTGTGGCCATGTTATATGTGTGGCAATGGTATATGTGTGGCCATTGTATATATGTGGCAATGTTATATGTGTGACCATGGTATATGTTTGGCAATGGTATATGGTGGCCATGGTATATGTGTGGACATGGTATATGTGTGGCCATGGTATATATGTGACCATGGTATATGGTGGCTATGGTATATATGTGGCCATGGAATATGTGTGGCCATTGTATTTGTGTGCCTATGGTATGTGTGTGGCCATTGAATATGTGTGGCCATGGTATATGTGTGACCATGGTATATGTGTAGTCATGGTGTATGTGTTGCCATAGTATATGTGTCGTCATGGTATATGTGTGGTCATGGTATATAGTGGCCAAGGTATATGTGTGGCCAAGGTATATGTGTAGCCATGGTATATGTGTGACCATGGTATATCTCCGGCCATGGTATATGTGTGGCCATAGTAAATGTGTGGCCATGGTATATGTGTGGCCATTGTACATGTGTGGCCATAATAATTGTGTTGCCATGGTATATGTTCACCATGGTATATGTGTGTGGCCATTGTATATTTGTGTATACCATTGTATACCATGGTATATATATATGGTCATGGTATATGTGTGAAAAGGGTATATGTGTGGCCATGGTATATGTGGTCATGTTTTGTGTGGACCTGGTATATGGTGGCCATGGTATATGTGTGGCCATGGTATATATGTGGTCATGGTCTATGTGTGGCAATGGTTTATGTGTTGCCATGGTATATGTGTGGCCAAAGTATATGTTGGCAATGGTATATGTGTGGCCAAGGTATATGTGTGGCAACAGTGTATGTGTGGCAATGGTGTATGTGTTGCCATGGTATATGTGTGGCCAAAGTATATGTGTTGCATGGTATATATGTGGCCAAGATATACGTGTGGCCATGGAGTATGTGTGGCAATGGTGTATGCGTGGCAATTGTGTATGTGTTGCCATAGTATATGTGTGGCCATGGTATTTGTGTGGCCATTGGTGTATGTGTTGCCAGAGTATATGTGTCGTCATGGTATATGTGTGGTCATGGTATATAGTGGCCAAGGTATATGTGTGGCCAAGGTATATGTGTGACCATGATATATTGTGGCCATGGTGTATGTGTGGCCATGGTATATGTGTTTCCATGGCGTATATGTGGCCCTGGTGTATGTGTGGCCATTGTATATGTGTGGCTATAGTGTATGTTTGGCAATGGTATATGTGTTGCAATGGTATATTTATGGCCATGGTATATGTGTGGTCATGGTATATGTGTGGCAATGGTATATCTGTGGCCATTGTATATGTGTGGCAATGTTCTATGTGTGACCATGGTATATGGTTGGCAATGGTATATGGTGGCCATAGTATATGTGTGGCCATGGTATATGGTGGCCATGGTATATATGTGGTCATGGTATATGTGTGGCCATTGTATATGGTTGGCAATGGTATATGGTGGCCATAGTATATGTCTGGACATGGTATATGTGTGGCCATGGTATAATTGTGGCCATGGTATATGGTGGCCATGGTATATATGTGGTCATGGTATATGTGTGGCCATTGTATATGTGTGCCCATGGTATATGTGTGGCCATAGTATATGTATAGCCATGGTATATGTGTGGCCATGGCATATGTGTGGCCATGGTATATGTGTGACCATGGTATATGTGTGGCCATAGTGTATGTGCGACCATGGTATATGTGTGGCCATGGTGTATGTGTAGCCACGGTGTATGTGTTGCCATAGTATATGTGTCGTCATGGTATATGTGTGGTCATAGAATATAGTGGCCAAGGTATATGTGTGGCCAAGGTATATGTGTGACCATGGTATATGTGTTTCCATGGTGTATTAGTGGCCTTGGTGTATGTGTGGCCATGGTATATGTGTGGCTATAGTATATGTGTGGCAATGGTATCTTGGAGGTTATCTTGGAGATGATTTCGGGGCTTTTTAGTGTCCCCGCGGCCCGGTCCTCGACCAGGCCTCCACCCCCAGGAAGCAGCCCGTGACAGCTGACTAACACCCAGGTACCTATTTTACTGCTAGGTAACAGGGGCATAGGGTGAAAGAAACTCTGCCCATTGTTTCTCGCCGGCGCCTGGGATCGAACCCAGGACCACAGGATCACAAGTCCAGCGTGCTGTCCGCTGGGCCGACCGCTCGGTATATGTGTGACTATGGTATATGTTTGGCAATGGTGTATATGTGGGCCTGGTGTATGTGTGACCATGGTATATGTGTGCCTATGGAATATGTGTGGCCTTGTATATGTATAGCGATAGTATATGTGTGGCCATGGAATATGTGTGGCCATGGTATATGTGTGACCATGGTATATGTGACGCCATAGTATATGTGCGACCATGGTATATGTGTGGCCATGGTATATGTGTGGCCATGGTATATGTGTGGCCATGGTATATGTGTGACCATGGTATATGTGTGAGCATGGTATATGTGTGGCCATGGTATATGTGGGACCATGGTATGTGTGTGGCCATGGTATATGTGTGACCATGGTATATGTGTGACCATGGAATATGGTGACTATGGTATATGTGTGACCATGGTATATGGTGGCAATGGTATATGTGTGGCTATGCCATACGTGTGGCCATGGTATATGGTGGCGATGGTATATGTGTGGCCAAGGTATATGTGTGGCAATGATGTATGTGTGGCAATTGTGTATGTGTTGCTATGGTATATGTGTGGCCAAATTATATGTGTGGCATGGTATATGTGTGGCCAAGATATACGTGTTGCCATGGAGTATGTGTGGCAATGGTGTATGTGTGGCAATTGTGTATGTGTTCCCATAGTTTATGTGTGGCCATGGTATATGTGTGGCCATTGTGTATGTGTTGCCATAGTATATGTGTCGTCATGGTATATGTGTGGTCATGGTATATAGTGGCCAAGGTATATGTGTGGCGAAGATATATGTGTGACCATGGTATATTGTGGCCATGGTGTATGTGTGGCCATGGTATATGTGTGGCGAAGGTATATGTGTGACCATGGTGTATATGTGGCCCTGGTGTATGTGTGGCCATTGTATATGTGTGGCTATAGTGTATGTGTGGCAATGGTATATGTGTGGCTATGGTATATGTTTGGCAATGGTGTATATGTAGTCCTGGTGTATGTGTGGCCATGGTATATGTGCGCCTATAGTATATGTGTGTGAATGGTATATGTGTGTGAATGGTATATGTGTGGCCGTGGTATATGTTTGGCAATGGTGTATGTGTGGCTATGGTATATGTGTGGTTATGGTATATGTGTGGCCATGGTATATGTGTGGCAATGGTATATGTGTGGCCATTGTATATGTGTGGCAATGTTATATGTGTGACCATGGTATATGGTTGGCAATGGTATATGGTGG
Organism: Procambarus clarkii; assembly: GCF_040958095.1. Taxonomy (NCBI): domain Eukaryota; kingdom Metazoa; phylum Arthropoda; class Malacostraca; order Decapoda; family Cambaridae; genus Procambarus; species Procambarus clarkii. Next base: position 5,131,636 of record NC_091160.1, read on the forward strand.
CCATGGTATTTGTGTGGACATGGTATTTGTGTGACCATGGTATATGGTGACTATGGTATATGTGTGGCCATGGTATATGTGTGGCCATGGTATATGTGTGTGGCCATGGTATATGTGTGGCCATGGTATATGTGTGGCCATGGTATATGTGTGGCCATGGTATATGTGTGGCCATTGTATATGTGTGGCCATTGTATATGTGTGACCATGGTATATGTGTGACCATGGTATATGTGTGACCATGGTATATGTGTGGCCATTGTATATGTGTGGCAATGTTATATGTGTGACCATGGTATATGTGTGACCATGGTATATGTGTGACCATGGTATATGTGTGGCCATGGTATATGTGTGGCCATGGTATATGTGTGGCCATGGTATATGTGTGGCCATGGTATATGTGTGACCATGGTATATGTGTGACCATGGTATATGTGTGACCATGGTATATGTGTGGCCATGGTATATGTGTGGCCATGGTATATGTGTGGCCATTGTATATGTGTGGCAATGTTATATGTGTGACCATGGTATATGTGTGACCATGGTATATGTGTGACCATGGTATATGTGTGGCCATAGTATATGTGTGGCCATGGTATATGTGTGACCATGGTATATGTGTGAACATGGTATATGTGTGACCATGGTATATGTGTGAACATGGTATATGTGTGAACATGGTATATGTGTGTCCATGGTATATGTGTGTCCATGGTATATGTGTGGCCATGGTATATGTGTGTCCATGGTATATGTGTGGCCATGGTATATGTGTGACCATGGTATATGTGTGACCATGGTATATGTGTGACCATGGTATATGTGTGACCATGGTATATGTGTGGGGGGACACACAAGGGGTGCTGTGAGCGGCTACAAAGCAAGACAACAACAATATTTCTCTAAAGAACATAATAATATTATCCATATAAATAATTATCTCTAATTATTTTAAGTATTGAGATAATTTGGTTAATTTAAGCCTAAACTTGAATAAAGTGTAATAGTGACTCAAGGTGTTGTATACATATGCCGGCAGGTGGAAGATGATCCCTGTAGTTGTTGTACCAGAGGGACGAGGAGCGGCCATATTGTTGTACCAGACGGACGAGGAGCGGCCATATTGTTGTACCAGACGGACGAGGAGCGGCCATATTGTTGTTCCAGACGGACGAGGAGCGGCCATATTGTTGTACCAGATGGACGAGGAGCGGCCATATTGTTGTACCAGACGGGCGAGGAGCGGCCATATTGTTGTACCAGATGGACGAGGAGCGGCCATATTGTTGTACCAGAGGGACGAGGAGCGGCCATATTGTTGTACCAGACGGACGAGGAGCGGCCATATTGTTGTACCAGACGGACCAGGAGCGGCCATATTGTTGTTCCAGACGGACGAGGAGCGGCCATATTGTTGTACCAGACGGACCAGGAGCGGCCATATTGTTGGACCAGACGGACGAGGAGCGGCCATATTGTTGTTCCAGACGGACGAGGCGCGGCCATATTGTTGTACCAGACGGACGAGGAGCGGCCATATTGTTGTTCCAGACGGACGAGGCGCGGCCATATTGTTGTACCAGACGGACGAGGAGCGGCCATATTGTTGTACCAGACGGGCGAGGAGCGGCCATATTGTTGTACCAGATGGACGAGGAGCGGCCATATTGTTGTACCAGACGGACGAGGAGCGGCCATATTGTTGTACCAGACGGACGAGGAGCGGCCATATTGTTGTACCAGACGGACGAGGAGCGGCCATATTGTTGTACCAGACGGACGAGGAGCGGCCATATTGTTGTACCAGACGGACCAGGAGCGGCCATATTGTTGTTCCAGATGGACGAGGAGCGGCCATATTGTTGTACCAGACGGACCAGGAGCGGCCATATTGTTGGACCAGACGGACGAGGAGCGGCCATATTCTTGTTCCAGACGGACGAGGCGCGGCCATATTGTTGTACCAGACGGACGAGGAGCGGCCATATTGTTGTTCCAGACGGACGAGGCGCGGCCATGTTGTTGTTCCAGACGGACGAGGCGCGGCCATATTGTTGTACCAGACGGACGAGGAGCGGCCATATTGTTGTACCAGACGGACGAGGAGCGGCCATATTGTTGTACCAGCCGGGCGAGGAGCGGCCATATTGTTGTACCAGACGGACGAGGAGCGGCCATATTGTTGTTCCAGATGGACGAGGAGCGGTCATATTGTTGTACCAGAGGGACGAGGAGCGGTCATATTGTTGTACCAGACGGACGAGGAGCGGCCATATTGTTGTACCAGACGGACGAGGAGCGGCCATATTGTTGTACCAGACGGACGAGGAGCGGCCATATTGTTGTACCAGACGGACGAGGAGCGGTCATATTGTTGTACCAGACGGACGAGGAGCGGCCATATTGTTGTACCAGATGGACGAGGAGCGGCCATATTGTTGTACCAGACGGACGAGGAGCGGCCATATTGTTGTACCAGACGGACGAGGAGCGGCCATATTGTTGTACCAGACGGACGAGGAGCGGCCATATTGTCGACCACATGTTGAGGGTTGCCCACGCCCTCGACAAGCATGGTACTCAACCTATTAATTACTAAGTATGATTTAGGCAGTCCAGTGATTAGTAATAAATTAAAAGTTTGATCAGAACTTAATATCTATAAAATCTTAACCTAAGCTCAAAAACAAGTTGGACGTTTTGAAATTCGTTAAGTAATGAAATTTAACTAACACGTTTGTCAAGGAGCCAAATCAAATAACTCTTAATACAGTCAACTCAAACAAACAACAAACTAAATTTTCCCACAAATATTCTCCAACTTCGTCTTGGGCGAGATAAAACACCACGGCAAGAGCCACATGCTCCAGGACTGTCCTGATATATGCAATATTCAAGGTTCTGATTGATACTTTACACAAGTTTCTAAAGGAAGTTCTGATAATAGCAAGTCTTGCATAGTGGGCAGAAGATATTGTATTAATATTGGCTTCAAGATACAGGTTTGGTGCGATATAAACTAATAAAAGCTTCTCCATGTCTGTTTCATGAGGCCCCATCGTCTGGCATTTGGCACCTTATTTCATGTCTAATACCGTGTTTTTAATCAGGCTCTACCTGGATTCATGTCTTAAAGTTTACTTGAGTTAAACTCTAGGAGTCATTTCTGCGACCATGTGGCCATTCTTTCAGCCTCTTGCTGTGTTCTTTTCCCTTAACCCTTTTCATAACTGTTGCATCAGCAAACATTGAGAGGGACGAGTCTATTTCCTCTGTGAGATCATTTACGTATATGAGAAAAAGGATTGGTCTGAGAACTGAACCCTGTGAGACTCCGCTCCTGAAGCCTCGTAACTGTGAAATCTAACCCCTCACAGAGACTCTTCAATGTCTTTGTTTCTTAGGCACTTCCTTATCCACTGGAGACCTACCCTTTCACTCCTGCCTGCTTCCCCAAGTTGTGCACTAGACTGTGTGTTCTCACCTAGTTGTACTCACCTAGTTGTGTTTGCGGGGGTTGAGCTCTGGCTCTTTGGTCCCGCCTCTCAACCGTCAATCAACAGGTGTACAGATTCCTGAGCCTATCGGGCTCTATCATATCTACACATGAAACAGTGTATGGAGTCAGCCTCCACCACATCACTTCCTAATGCATTCCATTTGTCAACCACTCTGACACTAAAAAAGTTCTTTCTAATATCTCTGTGGCTCATTTGGGCACTCGATTTCCACCTGTGTCCCCTTGTGCGTGTTCCCCTTGTGTTAATAGACTGTCTTTATCTACCCTATCAATTCCCTTGAGAATCTTGAATGTGGTGATCATGTCCCCCCTAACTCTTCTGTCTTCCAGCGAAGTGAGGTTTAATTCCCGTAGTCTCTCCTCATAGCTCATACCTCTCAGCTCGGGTACTAGTCTGGTGGCAAACCTTTGAACCTTCTCCAGTTTAGTCTTATGCTTGACTAGACATGGACTCCATGCTGGAGCTGCATACTCCAGAATTGGTCTGACATATTTGGTATACAAAGTTCTGAATGATTCCTGACACAAGTTTCTAATTGCTGTTTTTATATTGGCCAACCTGGCGTATGCCGGTGAAGTTATCATCTTCATATGGGCTCCAGGGGACAGTTCTGGCGTGATATCAACCCCTAAGTCTTTCTCTCTCTCTGACTCTTGAAGAATTTCATCTCCCAGTTGATACCTTGTATTTGGCCTCCTGCTCCCTGCACCTATCTTCATTATATTACATTTGGTTGGGTTAAACTCTAACAACCACTTGTTCGACCATTCCTGCAGTTTGTCTAGGTCTTCTTGAAGCCTCAAACAGTCCTCTTCTGTCTTAATCCTTCTCATAATTTTGGCATCGTCCGCAAACATTGAGAGAAATGAATCTATACCCTCCGGGAGATCATTTACATATATCAGAAACAAGATAGGACCGAGTACAGAGCCCTGTGGGACTCCACTGGTGACTTCACGCCAATCGGAGGTCTCATCCCTCACCGTAACTCTCTGCTTCCTATTGCTTAGGTACTCCCTTATCCACTTGAGCACCTTACCAGCTACACCTGCCTGTCTCTCCAGCTTATGTACCAGCCTCTTATGCGGTACTGTGTCAAAGGCTTTCCGACAATCCAAGAAAATGCAGTCCGCCCAGCCCTCTCTTTCTTGCTTAATCTGTGTCACCTTGTCATAGAATTCTATTAAGCCAGTCAGGCAAGATTTAACCTCCCTGAACCCATGTTGTCGATTTGTCACGAAGTCCCTTCTCTCCAGATGTGCTACCAGGTTTTTTCTCACGATCTTCTCCATCACCTTGCATGGAATACAAGTTAAGGACACTGGCCAGGTGTGTGTGTGTGTATGCGTGTGTGTGTGTGTGTTTGCATGTGTGTACATGTGTGCGTGCATACGTATGTGGGCGTGTGTGCGTGCGTGCGTGTGTGACGAGTTCCCGTAAGCGTTAACCTCTACCCAAAATGAGCCACTTTGTGATTTAAAATATATATGCTATCCTGAACAAGAATTTTATAATATTTTACTTCACACTGTACACCTGATTAATTGACCAGAGAGGGGTACATACCAGTCTGCCTTTCCACTCACACAATTAGATGAGTAATGACGATGTATGGATGACGATGGTGACCCGTCGTCGCACCCACTTGGTGATTCACTAAGTTCTAGTAGATTGATGATGGCGGTTCTTCTCTATCTACACAATGCTCTGGAGTCAGTCACTCCAGACAAATGTGTGTGTGTGTGTGTGTGTGTGAGTGTGTGTATTAACCCTAGTTGCGCTTGCTGGGGTTGAGCTCTGTTCTTTCGGCCCGCCTCTCAACTGTCAATCAATCAACTGTTACTAATTATTATTATTATTTTTTTTCAAACCCCCACTTACACACCCAGGAAGCAGCCCGTAACAGCTCATTAACTCCCAGGTACTTATTTACTGTAAGTTAACAGGGACATCAGGGTGAAAGAAACTCTGCCCATTGTTTCTCGCTGACGTTGGAAATCGACCCCGGCCCACAGGATTACGTGCCCAGCGAGCTATCCACACAGCCACCATCGTCCAAACCTCCCAAACCCAAACCTGTGTGTGTGTGTATGTGTGTTAATAATATATAACATATCCTTATTGCATAAATTTGTTAATTGTGCACAAACTACATTGAATATAATTTTTAATAGAATGAAGATTAGATATTAAAACAAAGTTGTATAAAATAAGAGATAAAAAGAGCGTGTGTGTGCGTGTGTGGAGTCGCGAACCACGACCCGCAAGGCGGCAGTGGTTCACCCTCACACTCGGCCCACCCTGCTCTGACCTCATAATATTCAACACTTATATTTATCATAAATTTGTTCACTTTATTAGTGTGTGTGTGTGTGTATGTAATTACCTACGTGTAATTACCTAAGTGTAGTTACAGGATGAGAGCTATACTCGTGGTGTCCCGTCTTCCCAGCACTCTTTGTCATATAACGCTTTGAAACTACTGACGGTCTTGGCCTCCACCACCTTCTCACTTAACTTGTTCCAATCGTCTACCACTCTATTGCGAAGGTGAATTTTCTTATATTCCTTCGGCATCTGTGTTTAGCTAGTTTAAATCTATGACCTCTTGTTCTTGAAGTAAATATTAACAATCTTTGGACAACACCCACCAGTGGGCCTCGAACCCAGAAAGCACAACTACCTTCCAGTAGCTGCCATTACTAGAACGCCTTAACCCACTACACCACTCAGACCCTTAAATAAAAATGGGCTACTCTTATTACAAATTCGGTACTTTAGACCGTCAGCTCGCTACTTTCAGCAATTTAGATCTGGCAACCCTGCCCTGAGGACGATGCGTCAGTGACTGAACCACCCCGCGCTTCTCCTCGCTGAGCAACTTCTTCTCGCTGCTGAGTTGTGTGTGTGTGTGTGTGTGTGTGTGTGTGTGTGTGTGTGTGTGTGTGTGTGTTGTGTGTGTGTGTGTGGTGTGTGTGTGTGTGTGTGTGTGTGTGTGTGTACTCACCTAGTTGTACTCACCTAGTTGTGTTTGCGGGGGTTGAGCTCTGGCTCTTTGGTCCCGCCCCTCAACCGTCAATGAACAGGTGTACAGGTTCCTGAGCCTATTGGGCTCTATCATATCTATTGTGTGTGTGTGTGTGTGTGTGTGTGTGTGTGTGTGTGTGTGTGTGTGTGTGTGTGGTGTGTGTGTGTGTGAGTGAGTACTCACCTAATTGTGCTTGTGGGGGTTGAGCTCTGGCTCGTTGGTCCCGCCTCTCAACCGTCAATCAACAGGTGTACAGGTTCCTGAGCCTATTGGGCTCTATCATATCTACACTTGAAACTGAGTATGAAGTCAGCCTCCATCTCATCACTTCCTAATGCATTCCATTTGTCGACAACTCGGACACAAAAAAGATCTTTTAATTTTAATTCTATTTAATTAATTTAAATATTTAATTTAAATGAATTATTTATTTAAATTTGATATATAACAAATAAATTTATTTATTTAAATAATTAATTTAATTCTAATTGATTTTAATTTTAATTTTAATTCAGTGGCTCATTTTGGCACACAATTTCCACCTGTGTCCCTTAGTGCATGTGCCCCTTGTGTTAAATAGCATGTCCTTATCTTCCCTATCAATTTCCTTTTCAGAATCTTGTATGTGGTGATCATGTCCCCCCTTACTCTTCTGTCTTCCACCGAAGTGAGGTTTAATTCCCGTAGCCTCTCCTCGTAGCTCATTCCTCTCAGCTCGGGTACTAGTCTGGAGGCAAACCTCTGAACCTTTTCCAGTTTAGTCTTATGCTTGACTAGATATGGACTCCATGCTGGGGCTGCATACTCCAGGATTGGCCTGACATATGTGGTATACAAAGTTCTGAATGATTCCTTACACAAGTTTCTGAATGCCGTTTTATTTTGGCCAGCCTGGCATATGCCGCTGATGTTATCCTCTTGATACGGGCTGCAGGGGACAAGTCTGGCATGATGTCAACCCCCAAGTCTTTCTCTCTCACTCTCTGACTCTTGAAGAATTTCATCTCCCAGATGATACCTAGTATCTGGCCTCCTGCTCCCTACACCTATGATCATTACATTACATTCGCTTGGGTTAACTCTAACAACCATTTGTTCGACCATTCCTTCAACTTGTCAAGGTCTTCTTGAAGCCTCAAGCAGTCCTCCTCTGTCTTAATCCTTCTCATAATTTTGGCATCGTCAGCAAACATTGAGAGAAATGAATTTATACCCTCCGGGAGATCATTTACATATATCAGAAACAAGATAGGACCGAGTACAGAGCCCTGTGGGATTCCACTGGTGACTTCACGCCAATCTGCGGTCTCACCCCTTACCGTAACTCTCTGCTTCCTATTGTAATCCCTTATCCACTGGAGCATCTTACCAGCTACACCTGCCTGTCTCTCAGCTTCTGTACCAGCCTCTTATGAAATACTGTGTCAAAGGCTTTCCGACAATTCAAGAAAAAGCAGTCCGCCCAGCCTTCTCTTTCTTGCTTAATCTTGTCACCGGGTCGTAGAACTCAATTAACCCAGTCAGGCAAGATTTACCCTCCCTGAACCCATGTTGGCGATTTGTCACGAAGTCCCTTCTCTCCAGATGTTTTACTAGTTTTTCTCACGATCTTCTCCATCACCTTGCATGGTATACAAGTCAAGGACACTGGCCTGTAGTTCAGTGCTTCTTCCCTGTCGCCATTTTTGTATATTGGGACCACATTCGCCTTCTTCCATATTTCTAGTAGGTCTCCATATTTCTGAGTGTGAGTGTGTGTGTCATATTTGGTGTGTGTGTGCGTAGGCATGCTTGTGTGCTTGTGCGTGCATGTGCGTGCGTGTGCTTGCGCGTGCGTGCGTGTGTGTGTGTGTGTCACGAAAGCCCCATAAGTGTCAAGTAAGTGTTTTCCCCTGCTTGCCACTATGGAGAGTGGCAAGCAAAGTGCCACTACACACTCTTTCAGTACCCATGATGAGATTCCGTCTGGACCAACATCCTTTCTAATATCCAGATCCAGCAGGTGTCTCTTTACCTCCTCACTCGTAATTTCGAACCCTTCCAAGTTCGCCTGGTTTACTTCCCTTTCTCTTAGCACAGTGACCTCACCTTGTTTTTGTGAAGACCTCCAGGAACCTCTTGTTGAGTTCTTCACACACCTCTTTGTCATTCTCTGCATACCTGTCCTCGCGTGTTCTAAGTTTCATTACCTGTTCCTTCACTGTTGTTTTCCTCCTGATGTGACTATGGAGTAGCTATGGTTCGGTCTTGGCTTTGTTTGCTATTACCTATTCATAAATTTCATAATTTTTCTCTGCTTTTTTCTCAACCCTAACATACTCATTCCTGGTTCACTGGTATCTCTCTCTGCTTTCTGGTGTTCTGTTATACCGGAACTTCCTCCCGCCCTTTTGTTCAGTCCCTTTACTTCCATACATGCCCTATTATACCATGGAATCTTCTTTTGCTTCTCGGATTTTTCCCTTTGGGACGAGATGAACCTGTTTACTTCCTCCTGACTCTTATGGGTAACATAGTCCATCATGAACAGACTTAGCTCTGAGGTCTGTGTCCCAAGAAATTTCCCTTAGGAAACTCTCATCTCTTCATAGTTCTCCTTTTGGTATGCCAGTCTTTTGTTCCTAGTTCTTTTGGGGGAAGATAATTCCTACCTCTACTAGGAACTCAAAGTTCAATGCACTGTGGTCACTCATTCCCAAGGTGCTT